>NW_024472098.1:0-25000 GCF_017654505.1 Polyodon spathula | reverse complement strand
CAGGAAAACAAGCTGCAGGTGTCTTTCTGCGAATCCGATCCCCTTCTGACTGCAAATCCCCCAAGACCCTGGAGCACTGTGCTTTATTATTAGCCTGATCTGTGAACAGAGAGTGTAACATGAAGTGAACATGTTTTCGGTTCTCTCTGATCTGTAAGACACCACCATCATACTCCCTTTGTTTGTAATATCCATCCACGTAACCAGAGCCTGATTACATATACTGTAAGAATCCATCAGCCACATAACAGAACTCCCTTAATCTGACCTACTTCTTCTTTTTATATGCTTAGCTCCCAGGTATGCTGTCTAATCTCTGCTTCATTTAGAAACTTCACCTTTAAAAATGGAACAGATCTAAGGAAACACTAGCTACTGCGCAGATGCCAGCCTCAGTAGAAATCTCATTTTTCTATTGAAGTCGTCTTAATTTTTACCATTCTTTAAAACAAAAAAACAGGAAATGAATTAAGCCTATATATTGTACTGCTCGTAATACTTTTTATTTTCATGTTGTACATCTGCTTGGTTACCACACAGCCCACCCATAAATTGTTGTTACCCTTCTAGGTGCTACAATGCAACTACACAACACTTCCAACCCTTAAATTGATGTTAACAGGTGCATAAATGTGATCCTGTATAGGCTGTGTAATCTTCTGCTTTAACTTTATCTTCAAACAAAACAAGTTGGATAATTAGCATCAGCAGATGCCATAATGTTTGATATTGTGGATTGTTCTGTTTATTGGTTACTTGAGATTGGAACTGAATACAAGGAAATGTAGCCACCTATTTTGATTAAACAAGCCTTGATGATGATTTACATGAACTTGCTAAAATTTCAATTAAAAAAATATAAAAAAAAAAAAAAAAAACAAACAAAAAACAAACCAGCTTTTTCATAATGAGCATGAGGTCTTATGGGGTTATATATTCTTAACATTTTGGCTTTTGATTTCTGTAACAAGAATGGCTTTCTACTTAAAAGTCTGTTCTCGAATAAAAAAAATAAAACATACTTGTAATCGCCTTGCTTCTCTTGGGGCTCCGATTTCTGAACACCAAAACATCACATTTTATTTTATTGCAGCTCGCCGCTAGGTTAATAAAACGACCACTGCTCTGCCCTTCCAGTCGCCCACTCCTCTCTTTGATCAGCTATTAGAACCCTAGTGCGTCAGTGCCCTGTGAAGAAATGCTGGCTGTTCTGCTTACCACTGCAGACTGCGTTTACAAACATGTCTAAAAACAAGCTTTCTTATCTCTAAAAGATACAAATTACACACTGCACTAATTTTAACTCCACTCTATGGGAGTAAGACTCCCTTAAACAGCCTGTTTGATTCCACAACACTGTATAACTATTATTAACTGCATAATCAAAAAGGCTGCACATATGACATTTACTATAGTTCAACTACAGTTATAATCTTTTTTAATGGACACAGTGGATGCATATTAACCACTGTGGGAGCATTATTTCTCAGCCTGTAATATTGTAAAGCGGTCATTTTCATTTTTTATTGCTGTTTTTTTATATTCTGTTGAAACAGGTGGAAGCAGGAGATCATAATGCTATGGTTTTGCTCCAGTGCACAAGCTGTATCATTTTTTTTTTCCCCCAGTGGAATAAGCTACTGCTAGAGAAAACTAAAACAAACAACACAGAATGTTTATTTAAGGACTGTTGCATTAAGCTAACTACTTTTTAAAATAATTGTAAACCTTTCTTTTAAAAAGAAAATCTGTTATACATGGTATATAAATAATGCATGTGTCAGAATATATTTTCACACATCGATGCTTGAGACCTTCTGAGTTGCTTTGTAGCATTTAACAGTTTTCTGAATTGGTTTTGACAACTCATGCATTTCCAGTTCAAAACCAACATGAGACATGCTATTGAGTGCTAAGAAATTCTGTGTACTAGTGTATTTTATATATTGATGTTTTAAAAAAATGGTTTAGTAGCAGTTTCTCATATGCATTCTGTCATTTTGTCTGCAAAAAAAACAAACAAAGAAAAACACTAAATAAAATCCAAGTGACATGTAGTTGATGGAAATGATTCTGGAAGAGTTATCTTGAACAGAAATACATAGCTGTGATGCCAAGCCTATATCAGCAAGTGTTTGTTTGTTCCTTGTTTCCTCTTTTTCTTCATCTTAAAAACATTTGCCTAAACCTTGTTTCTGAGTTCTCGTTATTGTTAAGTTATATTCATATATTAAATATACAATGCAATTGTAAGACTTTTTAAATTTTTTTATATCAGTTTAACAGCATGTATAGTAATTGTCTTTGAAGTCTCTGTCTTAAAAGGAACATTGAGAATATGAAATATAATATTAAATTAGTAAAATAAAGCTAGCGGCCTTTGCCTTGAACTATTTTAACACTCCACTCAAAACTGCAGACCAGTTTAGTAGCAGGCCACACAGTAGGAAAGACACATCAGACCAGTAATCTAATCTAATATACTAGTATATCTGCAGCATGGCCATTGTTTTGTTTTTTGGTATAAGACTCTTGAACTATATAATTAATTATTCAAGGGTCGTCTTTTTGTAAAATGACAATGGGGTTGCGTTTTTAGAGGATTTCACAGCACCACCTTTACATTTCTAGACTTGTGAATCCAGCTGTTTATACCAAGTGACTCTAGGTTGTTCAAATCCAGTCCTTTGTGCTGAGTGAATTTCCAAAATCTGGTCTTTCTCTTTACTGTTCACTATTGGGCTCTATGCTAAAAAAAACACTACATTATGAAGTATACCTGTATTAGATCTTACTCCATAGATAATTTCACAAGGCCAGTGCAATGTCAAGTGCCCTCAGTTGTCTATACTGATAGGGTGACTGTCATTAATGTAGAAGCTGCACCATTGGTGTGATACATAATAAGAAAATAAACCACATGGATCTTGCAAAGACCAGTGTTGAATTGAAGCAGGCTGCTCAAGGGTTCCCATTCGCTGGATTTATACAAATCCCTCTGTCATCTCACCTTGGAAATATCAATGTTTTTTCTCTCTCTGTGATGTATCCTCCATAGAGATACAGGTTGAATTTTCATTCTATTAAAATGATTAAATGAGCAGGACAGTGGGGGGGGTTTAGGGGGGTGAAGTGAATGTCGTTGAGTCTGAGCTGTCGTTGTCGTTGAGTCTGAGCTGCTAATGTGATGCCAATGTTTTGTTGCAGTCCACTAATTATTTAGACAGTGGAGCTCAGGCAGACTTGTGTTATTGACTGGATCTCCACTGAGATTAAGAGGCACAGTAACACCCCTAACCTCAAAACTAAAACAGGTTTCTGCCTCTAGAAACTGTCCAACTGCAGCCTCTAAAAAAATATTCTGGCCTCTAGATTTAACCTCAAATTTAAGCCTTTAACAAAATATTCAAGACTGTTTACCAACCAGTTATGAATTTTAATCAGAACTACATTTCCCATCATCCTATGTAACTGAGATGGATTTACCAGTGAGCAGGAAGGTGATGGGAAATGTAGTTCTGAGAGGTCCATGCGGGTACATGTGAAAGGCAGGGAATGCAGTTTAAAAGTTTCAAAAAGTGGTCAAAATGTAAATAAAGAAATAAATAAATAACACACCTTCTGTAAACAGTTGTAGCAACACATGGGAACATGTAACACAATAAAATAAAAAGGTTCTTATGTACCCTTTAACCCCTCCTGGTCTGAAATCACATATTGCAGGTCTAAATTTCATTTCAAGAATATGGATGTCACATTGGAATATGCATTATGACGTATAGTGCACTCACACACACATAAAGAAAAAATGCTGGACAATGTACGCCAAGTTGCACAGTACAGACCAGGCCAAATTCACAGTACAGACCAGTATTTACCCTAGCACTTAGCTGCAACATTTTCTTTTTATAACATTACAGAACTTGCAAGAAATACTCCTTCTTAAATATCTCATTTGGATTTTTGACAGTAATTTATAACAGACACATTCTATAAATAACAACTGTAGCATTGGAAAAATGAACAAAAGAAAATATTTCTTACAATTACAAAACAATTCTACAAACAAGAATGACATAAGAGATCCCATGACCTAGTTGTGCCATACAGTTTTTCTTAATTGCAGACATTCTAAGTCTGGTAAATACTTTTAAATTGACGCCTTTGTATTGCATATCCATACAGTATGTAAATTCCTGATCCTTTCGTGAAAGTTGGTTGTAATACCATCGCACATTTGAAGAGATGCAAAATAATATTTTCAGAACTGCTTGTCAAAAACAGAATAAGTCTTGCAATCCAAATTTTTTTTAATCTTTAAAAAAATCTATTTAGCAGCAGTTTCTTGTAGTCTGGCAGCATTGTGACATTGTGCCTGCAAAAAAACAACAAAAAAAATATAATAGAATATAAAACACATAGAATATAATCCATACATGAAATTCTATTGTACATGTCACGGATGTAGGTCAAAGTTATTTATTTTCCCTTGATTCTAAAACCAAATGTTAATTAGAAGATAAGCTGGGGATTGGTGATGTTTACTTTGTTTTCCTTGAGTTACTCAAGGAACCCAATGTCACAGCTGGTCTTATTGTGACCAGTACTAACAGGTCAAGATTTTCTGTAAATTACTTCAGTGTAATCTAATGTTATTTGGTTGTCAGAGCATTACAATTTGTCTATATTGGGTCTCAGTAAAGTGGTGCAGGATCAGGGCTTTGATGTCCTGTATAAAGGAGACTGGTTGGAGTCTCAAGGTTGCAGCTTCAAAGGCAGCTTGTGTCTTCCAGTAGCTGGTTGACATTCTATTTGTCAGCTGTAGAAAATGACAGGGGTTATGAAGTGCAGCTGTCCAACAGACCTCACACTGCCCTTGCATGTTTACCCTCCTGTTGTGTGGGGTTCCTCTTCTCTGAATCACTGCCCGGGCTCTTGCTCTGGGGATATTCCCTAGATGAGTGAGACTTGTACAGTAGTCATAAATAAATTGACTTTTTTAGTAATACAAATATTAACTTGGGATACAGTCGGTCACAGTGCATGCAGGCAGTATGAGAGCCTGTCCCGAGCAGAGACTGCCAATTGTGTCAGATTTTGTGGTGGTTATATGAGGTGGGCTTATGCCAACTGGGGCTAGATTGAGACCACTTAAACATGCTGGATTCTAGCGTTGGTCTTCAGATGCAGAAAGACATGGTTGACAATTGAATTTATCCCCTAGATTGGATGATTTAATCATGCAGGTGTATTCAACATATGTTATGGTATATTACTGTGCATTAAATCGTATTTGGGGTTTTAAGAAGACATCATTAACATTAGACTTTTTTAAAAAATGAATCAAGCAAGTTTTCAAGCTAATGCACCCTGCATCTCTTTGCGTTTCTTAACACAGGTAGAGATTGAGAAGCTGGACTATCACCACTACCTGCCATTGTTTTTTGACGGGCTCTGTGAGACGGTTCACCCCTACGAGTTCTTTGCACGACAGGGAGTGCATGACATGCTGGAGCATGGAGGCACCAAGATTCTCCCCGTCATCCCACAGCTCATCATCCCCATCAAGAGTAAGTCTGCTGTTAAGCCCAGCGGCATCTCCAAGGGCAGCGCTTTGAGAGCGGATATGAAACTCCTTCTGATGCATAGCAACCTGGAATGTGCAGAACACTTTGCTTTAACCTTTAAGGTCGTTGCCACGAAAACAACAAACAGCACTTAATGCTGAGCTAAAATTATTTATTTATTTATTTTATTTACATTTACTGGAGATTACATTTTTTTTATTTAAAATAGTGGAGGGGGGGGGGTGTGGATTTATAGGTAAAATGAAAGTCAAGTAGACTAATTTTATTTACAGCTTTGTAATGTGTTTTTAAAGGCATGAGTATATTCCCTATACGCATTTACCACATTTTTATTTTAAAAACTTGATAGTGGTGTATCGCTAATGTCTAATTGTTTTAAAAATCTTATTTACATGTGGTATTTCATTCATGCTTGCAACTGTCATGTAGTAAAAGCTTATAAATTGTTACAACAGTAATGTTATTGTAACCTTGAGTTTAGCTTTAGACTTTCAACCTTTTTAGAAATAGCCAGGATTCAGTTGCAAGCAGCAGGCTGATGGAATCTGAGAACGGGCACGTTGTGATTCTCTAAATTCTGTGTCAGTTGTTGCCTCCAATTGAGTCTCATGACCAGAGTGAGAAAAAAAATTATTTTTTTGTCACCCAAGTGAACTACTAGTAGGTGTTGACAGACAGCAGCAAAAGAAGACAACAGTGGTGCTAGCAGTGTGTATAAATAGTTAACAGGAAAGGGAGCAAGGGGTTTTATATGATCAACAGTTGGCATCCTTTTTTTTTGTTCTGATTTAATCTATCTTATCTGGAAGATCATTTTCAGATAGCCTCTGCTTGTGAGCTAGAGATTGTACACCCTGACAATGACCATCAAGACCCTGGCATAGGAAGTAAAATTATATTGACTACTAAGGCTAGACCAGAGGTAATATTCTTTATGAAAATACATACATAGTAGTGATAATGGAATTTTAAATGCATGCTGTTATTAGAGTCCTCATTATTAAAAGATGCACATTTCTGACCACGCTCAACCTGCTGGGGCATGCCTCTGTTGCAGATTAATTACTTTGCAAATGCATAATACAACTGAGCCTTTATCATCTTTAATCCAAACCTTCTGTACATGCTGCATAGCCTTAGCATTCTGAAGTCATACTGTTATCAGCCCTATGAGTTTAAAAACTGGACATTCAGCATTCTGAACATTGATGATTAACGCCAGTCAGCTTATAAAACTGACCTTATAGTATCTGACATACCTTGATAAAGAAACTGAAAACCACGCTATTTTACATGATATACTGTCACCTAGCAGTATAGAAATCTGTCTCCAACAGCCAGTATAGTAATGCTGTGTTGTTGATTTAGCATTTCTTAGCATTCCTAGCAGTTCAAAAGTAATGGACTAACCAACATTCAGAATATTGAGTTATAACATTATGTTGACAATAATATCATGCACAGGGAACTTTTCACAAAGTAAAATATCTTATTAGTGTCTGTAAAACTGATCAGCAGATCAGAGGATCAAAATAAATAAAATACACCATAGCATCATTATCTGATCTCTAGGCTTAGTCTGCCGTACGTGGGCGTGTATCTGTTGTTTAGCTCACAGTTAGGGTGCCCTTTCATGACCCAGTGCCAGTGCTGATTCAAAGACATAGCAAGGCGCCCAAAAAAAATCTTTCTCGTTAGTCCCTAATAAGGCCTGCATGACATTGCAAACTGACAGTTGTGGATGGGGTATGGATGTGCTGGATAAGCGAAGGGCTTGTGCTGTCAATGCTTAATAATATGCATGTGAATACACAAACGACAGGCATTTATTATTCTGTATACCCTTCCGCAGGTGCTTTCTGAAGAGTGTCTTTGTATTGTGACTTTGTTAATGCTGCCCCATTGAGCTTGCAGTACTCAAATTCTTTACAAAGCTATGCCATCTTGACAGAAATAGCATGCCTTTTGTATGCAGGTTGTTAAGCAGTAATACAACTAAATGTTTTGAACTTGGAAAAGTTATAACAAATGCGAGTCATATTTTCCCCAGTTGGAAATTGCAGGCAAATTGCCCATGCAGTACATCAGGCCTGTCACCTTTACTGAGAAAGAGGAGGGGTGTTAATGGATTAGTGGTCTTATGTGTGAAAGGGCTCTTTAACACTGGTAAAAAACAAAGGTGCCCGCTGTGTGCAGCTGTATACATCCACAGTACAGTATGGATATGTGAAAATGTTAGAGTGATATGTATGTACAGACTGTATGGTCCCTGTGTTTCCTTTGATTGGGATATTGTACTGATGTCCACAGTTATGCCTCAGGACATTTAACAACCAAAGTAAAGCAACAAATAAATAAATAAATAAACTCTAGAAAGTTTAATAACGATTTACAACCTCAGAGTTCGATTCATTTTTCCACAAATTTATTTTACCAACACTTTTGATATTTTTCCCTATAGTACCTATACATCTCAACAAGCTGGAAAGATATATTTTATTAACTGCACAAGTATTATTTCTTTTTCGCCCACACAGTTTGAAATTAAACTTTTATAACCATGCAATCCAGTACTTAAGCAGTAATACATTTAATTTCTGTCTAAAAAAAAAAAAAAAAAAAAAACATTATAAATGTCAACTACCCCTGACATTTAAGATTGAGAATTTATGAGCTTCCTGTGCTACAAATCTAATAGGGTACCATAAATAAAGTATCACATTTGTCGCTTCAATTGTGGTGTGATTGATATCTTACTGGTACAATGCAAGCAACAATACTCATCATAGTGAGCAGTACATACTAGAATGACAATTGACCATGGCTATAAGTGACACATGACCAAAAGCAGTATATAGATATGGTTCTTGAAGGTTGAATACTGTACATGTGATTCATACGTTTTTGGCTTTTAAAATTTGATGGTGTGACAATTTGTACAAATTAGCCCATCAAGACTAATTGAGATACAGTAGATTTCATATTATGACTTACGTATGTTATTAAAGAGGAAGTCGATTCAGAAGTGTTATGTATTACACTTCCCTAGCTATTTAATGGTATCTGCAGTCAGTCTGAGTAGTTGTGGGTCCTATAGCTCTCTAAATATCTCTTTACTTAGCTTTGAACTCGTGATCCAAAGTGCCAATACTGAACAGCCCTCCTCGTTCTATTCAAATCATATGACACATGTGTGACCTTTCAAGTCTGCCAGTTCCAGACTGTCTGTCTAACAAATGTAGAGTAGGAGGGGCAGAAAGAGTTGAAAGGTCACGTTGGCATTATATGGAATAAGGAAGGCTGTCTAGTGTTGGAACTAAAGATCTGTATCTCAAGTTCAAAGCAGATCAAAGCCAGGTAAAGGGAGATGGAGAGAATAAGGGTTCAGTATGGGAACAACAGAGCTGCTCAGAATGATTATGAATATCATAAAATAGTAATGGAAATGGAAAACACAAAAATCTAAAATGACAAGTAAAGAAACCAAGCAAAACTGTTACGTTAAAAAAACAAAGCAATGCATGATTTGGTAGAAAGAACTTTTCTTAATAACAATAAAAACAGGCTTTATGCACTGCGGAATATGTTAATACACTGTTTTGAGCTAATTCTGTAGCTAGGGAAGCATAGCTGTGCGTTTAATCCAAACCATTTATCTTAATACCAAATATCTGTGATCAGTTGGAACAGCTGAGCTGGAAACCAGTCCAATCCCAGTAATTAATGACCCCTTCTCAGCATGCGTTCTGTTAGGGTTATATGCTCTTGTAATTCCTCTTGCCTTAATGATTCCCTTAGTGTGGTCCTTTGCAGGTGAGGAAGAAAGATTGCTGGCACACGTTACTGATGTAAAACTTAAACACTGTTTTGTACATTTGTGTGCCTGGCACTGTAGAGAGGTGGAATTGAGTGTGAGTAATAGACAGATGTTCTAAGTCACCTGAGAGTGCCCCCAGCCTGAGAAAGTGACAGATGTTTATTTAAGAATTCCAATGCAGACCCTGAGCAGCCAGTCTAAGGCAGCCTCAGATTGTCTTTCTCTTATTTGACTCTTTGGTTTTATTTAGAATGAAAAGCCTGATTGCAGCAACATCTTGAGTTGTAAAACTATTTTTTAATTGTACGTTACTTCTTTATTTAGTAATACTTTATAATAACTGTCAAGATCAGGCAATCAGACATTCATATAAAGTGTTGCATATAATGCTGCGTATTATATACAAGCTGTGCAGTATAGTTAGTTGGGTAATACAGTCAGCACTCACGTATCCGACCCTATAAAATTTTGACTTCAGTGAGGGTTAAACACGTGTGACGCTTATCTGATTATTTCATTTCGGTCCGTTCCAACTTTGTCCATTTGTCCGTTTTTTAGGGAACATAAAAAGGATATCAAAACTACAGATCTGAAAGGACTACAGAAGTAATACCGAAGTACAGTATTTTAATTCAGAACGATATGATTCTGAAAATATCACTTTCCAAAACTAAAGAGACGACACGTTAACTGTAATACAATACATACTTTTAAATCCATACATTTTGTAGCGGTATGTAAAATTGACCCAATAGCAAAATTAAATCTAAATGTTATATGCCTAAATGTCTAAATGCACAGAACTGCGTAAAACATAAAAGGCAATGCAATTTAGCAAATGCAAAAAATATTAAAAAAAAAACCCAACAACAACACAGTTTCCAGAATTAAAACAGTATCCCAAGTCAGTATTCAAAATAGCAGAATATAGTGCTCGATAGGGCCCTAATGTCACAGTTCACTTGCAAATGAAAATGCACAAAAGCAACTAAAGATCACAGATTTGAAATAAAATATATCACGCTATCTAAAACTGTTTAATGATTAACTGTAACATTGACCTAGCTTGTCTCGTTAGTTTTGGCTGCATTTTCGTCAGGCGAAACTGGAGGAAGCGCCGTGTAACTGCACAATATAAGACAGACCGATTTGGCATGAGAGAGAATTAAATTGAATTATCAGAAAAGTGGTGACGGAGTTGGAAATCATGTGTGACGGGTAAGTGCATTAATTTGTTACATATACTGTATATAATGGGGATTGATTTTATTCTTAATGCAAGGCCGGTAAAACGCGATTGACATGTATCTGGATAACAGATATCCGAGTGCTGACCGTATCATTATTATACAAGAGGTGCACGTTGTATAAGAGATGTACATTATACTCGGAGTGCACATTGAACCAGCGACCCACTCACTGCAATTGAGCATCTTAACCACACTGCAAAAGCCAGGCTCATCTGCATTCGGGGTTAAAGAACTTTTAATCTCATTTTACCGACAGGTGACAGAATCCGTAACGGCAGTGTATCACACAGCAGTGCCCTTTACACACGTTATATCCTGCCAATTACAGCTGTTGCTTTTGAATTACTCACATGTTTAATCAAACGTTGCATTTATAGGCGTGGACTCCATTTTTTAAAATTTTGTTACAGATGCCTTCTATTATTTACTGGAAATATCTACCTAGGTGTTTATGTTTAAAATACTATCAGTACAGCAAAACCCCATGTGGAAGGAAAATGTCTGTCTTGCATTTGATGTTAGGGTGCTTATAACTCCACATATATAAGTGCATGGGCTTATTTATGAAACCAAAGGAGTCCATTTTGTCAGAAAACAGCATATAACCACATACGATTACAGTGTAATAGTAGCTGAATGATGCCTGTTTGTCTCACTGAGTCACTGAGTGACTAGCCAAGTTTAAATTATTGGAAAAGTGTCATGCACAAAAATCGGAAATATAGTGTGAATAGATACCAGTGAATCACATTGTGTTAAATGAAGCACGGGAGACACTGCAGGTTTAAATTGTCAGATGAAAGTATAAAGGATTTTGTCTGTGTGTATGTGTGGGTCCTTATTAATAATTAAAGTTATTTTACAGAACTCTGTTTCCAGTGTAGAGTCTGACAGCTTTGCATTAGACTAGGCTGAGTGATCCACCGCAGGGTTTCTAATGCCCACTAGAGGGGAGGGTTAGGATTTAATGTGTTCTGCCTGACTTGGTTACAGTATGTCTGTGGGTGAACTTTTCAAAACCAAAGCTGGTACTTTTAGTAGAACAAAGACTCTTGTGATATCTTTGGTGCTTATGTTCTGCAGTGGATTACCCCTAGCTAATCTGTCTACTAATTGTGCACTTCAAGATTAACAATGTATTACTTATTCTGTACAGTTACATAAGCAGCGGTAGTAGTAGTTGTAGTCTTATTTGCAGTTTGGAAAGTAACCTTTCTTTCTTCTGGTCTATAATCGCTGTAGTTGTCCAGAAAGGAAAATAGAAACCATTTGTCTGTTAGAATCTAATTTAATTCTTGATGAATTTACAATATTTATTTTTTTAGATATTATTGGTACTTGGTATACAATTTCCTACCAATTTCCATAAAGCATTTCCTACCTTCTTAACTTTTACTCAGATTTTATAAACTTCATTTAAAGATCCCTGTTCCCAGTATTTATTTTCAAGGCTGAAGAGATTTCTTTATTTTTTACCAGTCCGCCTAGCACATGCCATTAAGTAATAATAGCCTAATTGTTGCAAGTATAATCTTTGCATAATTTCCTGAGACTTTTCCCAGTTCCGATAACTTGCTGCTGTGTTTCTAGAACAGGACTGGTTCTACTGTTGCAGTGTAATACACAGGCTGTATAAAGTTGTTCAAAGGCACAGGTGGATCTCACTCCCCAGTCTCTATACCATCAGTCCTGGCTTGCTGCAGCTGCTGTTTATTGTCAACTAGATGAAAGCAGCAGCTGATATTAAACTCCTGCCCCAGCTCCATATTACTAAGCTGGCTCTGAGATCTGCAGTGAACTACTTACTACTTACTACTTGCACCAGCATAAGACGCTTATTTACATTACAATAAATAAGTGAATGACAGTTTCCTTCATTGTTTGCTGCTTGAATGGCATTGGAATACTAGTTATCCATGCAAGAGTCCTGTAACATTCCTTTAAAAAAAAAAAAAACAAACAAACACAAAAACAGCTCATTGTTTTTCACAGATCAGCAGACACTGATTCTGAATTGTCTGAGCAATCGGCATGAAAGTAGGAGTCTGTCGGCAGCATAAAATAAAATGAAAGAAAGCTTTTCTTAAAGCAACAGTTTGACTACCAACAGAGCCAAACGCTAGAGTTAAGAGAATGGCATTTAATCCATCCGCTAGATTGTTGATATACTGTCTGATGTCAATATAAATCATCACTATTCTGCAGCCTAAAATAAAGGCAAAGAAGAGGAATACAGAGAGTTATGAATTAAGTTAACATGGCCATGTGTAAGCAAACTAAAGTGCAACACATCCGAAGACCTATTAAAATGCTTTAATATGACATTGCATTTTAACCGTAAATAACCACAAGACAAAAAGCAAAGGACAAAGTACAAGTTATGAAAATAGCATTCTTTTCTCCAACTTGAGCAAAAGCTGCAGTTCACTGCTTACTCGAGTTAGATCTGAAAATAAAGACCAAGGTAAAGTCTTAATTCTATGAAGTGTACTTTAGAAAAAAAATACAGTACTTTACATATAGCTGTATTATAGATCAAATAGGGTGTTTAGACAAATGGAATACTTCCTGTTTTTTCAAGACAAGTTGAGATCTCTGTTTTTGCTACATTAAAAAAAAAAAAAAAACTGCTAACTAAAATTTAAGTCAAGTTATCAGTTGCATGTATTTATCTGCCCCAAGTCTTGTTCCATGTTGGTGTATTATTATCCCATAAGTCTTAGGCACAGATGCCTGATTCATTTGAAGACACATAGTAACAAGTTGTTT
The DNA here is from genome assembly GCF_017654505.1 of Polyodon spathula. Lineage (NCBI taxonomy): Eukaryota > Metazoa > Chordata > Actinopteri > Acipenseriformes > Polyodontidae > Polyodon > Polyodon spathula. Next base: position 11,576 of record NW_024472098.1, on the reverse strand, counting down.
GTGTACGCTGTGTTTGTTGTTTCAGATGCTCTCAACACTCGGAACAGGCAGGTGATCTGCACCACACTGAAGATCCTGCAGCATCTGGTGATCTCAGGAGACATGGTGGGGGAGGCCTTGGTTCCCTACTACAGGCAGATCCTGCCCATCCTCAACATCTTCAAGAACATGAACCGTGAGTAGAGCTTCCCCGACACAAATCCACGTCACTTACACTGTGAAGGTAGCCCCAGTTTGAGAACTTTTATAATGTGTGCTGAACATACAATAATTATATTATAGAAACATAGCAGTTCTTACAGCTGTTCACTTTTTGTCTACGTTAATATTTTCTTACATGTTTAATATCCTATTATCAGTGTCTTCTTCATTCACTGTTGTTGTTTCTGTAGATCCCTGCATTTCTGAAGGGATGCTAGAAATGACTACTAGGGGTGTGCAGCTGTAACTTCTGCATCCTATGATGATGACTTAAGCAATAGAGAATAAATGAAAATACACAGATAAGAAATTATATATTAAGAAAATATGGATGGTATAAATTAAATTTCATTCAGAAACTTCAGATTTAAATTAAAATACTAAAATGTTAATTCCCAATTAATGTTTTGCTGTTAGGTGGAATTTTATGATGGTTTTGCACTTATCACAATGCTTTAACTTCATGAGTTTGTGAGTTCTTTAAATATTTTGGATTGTTTTCATGGTTTTCTCTGCTTTTCTTGGGCTGCTAAACAACTGTTTCATTAACAACAAAACAGCCATTGCAAGTACAAAGAACTTAAACATCTTGTTACTGCAAATGGCTTTCCTTCTGACACCCAGCACGTCTGGCACACAGGTTAAGCAGTGTGCCTCACAGGTCACACAAAAGTCAGTGATTTAATCTTGAAATGCAAAGCCAGAATCACCTGGCTTCCTGCCGTTGGCTCTAACAACCAGGCTACACTGTCTTCCCCGGGGGTCTTCTGAAAGATAGTAGGAGCAGATAGCAGGTCAATTTCAGACGGATGAGTTTCTCACAACATCTATCTGTAAACATCTATGAGGTGACAGTCTTATTCTGCTTTCACACATGAAGTGTTTTGCAGGGTCATCCTCCATAATGAACTGTTCATCAAGAGACTTTCTAAATTATGTGACAGCAGTCTGTGTTCATGAAGCTTAGTCTGGGTTTGGCAAAACGTGTTTTGTTACTGTCTTTTACCTTTGGATAGTTTTATACAGGGATTGAAATAAATCACCTGCATATTATTGCCATAAGGGCCATCAAGGACAAGTGTCTGGGGTGTAGGTTTCTACCACTTACTGGTCCGCTCCATTTCTTTTTCATTCACTGACACAAAAACACTATTAAACCTTTTATTCCAGTGTCCGATTAGCATTATTTGTGTAAAAGCAATCTGACATTGTTACTCAGAAAGTAAATTTAAGAACTAAGCTGTTTCTTATTTCTTAATTTTTTAAAAATTTTTGGATGTGCAGCCTGGAGCAAAAATGTTTGATAAATAGAGGCCTACCGTAAAAAAAGATGTATAAGTCGCCCCCCTCACCCCCCCTTTTTCAGACAACAGTTTCAGGAAAAAGCCTATAGGTCATACTGGTGTATAAGTCACTCCCCCCCCCTTTTTAGGACCCCCTAAAATACCTAGAATATCGACTTATACAAAGGCTTTTACAGTGTGTGTCAATTGCCAGTAACACTATCTTCTAATCTGAGTTTCTTGTTGCAACATCTCTCACTGAAGCAGTGTTCTTCTAGATGGAAGACATGCAGCTGCTGCTATTACTAAATTAACCTGCATTCTGTATGAATTCCTGCAGATCGTTTTAGACAGCTTCTATAATTTGGGTAGTGAGTAAGTACGGCACCGTACCGATATACACATCTTCAATTTCAATAAGAAATATATTACATTTCAAAAGAGATACCCTATCAGCAAGACTCTTTAAAAGAATGTTTTAGTGTATGTGTGTGTGTGTGTGTGTGTGTGTGTGTGTGTGTGTGTGTGTGTGTGTGTGTGTATATATATATATATATATATATATATATATATATATATATATAAATCAAATTTACAGGTCAATGAACCACTTTTAACGAGAGGGCTATATTTATTTTTCAAAGCACTATATAACCTCAGAGAATGTTTACAAAACTCTTCAAAAAAACATTCCTTAGAACTGTTCCTAAAGTTTTGTATATGAATCAAATCAAAGTACTTTTCATTACACTGTGTAATATTGTTTCAAAGGTGATATTCTAAACACAGGGAGTTCTCCTCGCTCACCCTTTTTAAGCATACGTTTTGAATTCTTTTATAATGTATAACAGAGTAAGCGATAAGGGAACCTTTAAAGAAAGTGTCCTAGCTGTTTTGCAGCATTTTCCAAAATTTGCTGATAGTAAATGTCATTAATACAACACTGTGGTTTACTCTTAAAGCGTTATCAGTAGTTGACATTAAAAGCTTCAAGCCCATTTAGTCCCAGAGATGAGTGGTATTCAGTGGATAGTACAGGCTGTGGTGTCATGTCAGATCAAAAAGGGAAACAATCTAAGTGAAACTGACAGGGGAGTGGCGAACAACACATTGCACTGAAAATGAATCACCCCTTTGATTAATAAAAGGGCATTGTGCATCCGGCATGGTTTTTATTAGAAACTTTAATCAATATCCAATTTCTTGTCTTTTGAGTCTGTTACATTATCTGTGGCTGAAAAAACAAAGCCTAGCTTATTAATCTTTTTTATGTAAATCTCTCTGTAAATTAGCTGTCAACTCAATTTCAAAATCATTTGGATTCAGTACTTCGTAACCACAGCGGTTAGCAAGCCTGCCCAGTTGAAATAGTTTATCTCTGACTGGAAGCTGTGTGTATTCATTATTTATTTATTTTCCTCTTTGTTCACGCAACTGGGCTGCTTTTTAAATTTGACCTTTCAAAATGAGTTGCCACTGATGTAGAAATGACAATCCAATGAATTATGTGATGAAAGACCACTTTTGTTCATTTATAGGAGTATAATTTATGCTATAAAAACACATTAGCAAATAAAAGAACTGGATTTCACTTTCCCTTTATGAGCAACAGTGAAATTCACACATAACAAAAACATTCAGCTCTGCATAAGGAGTATAAACCCCAGTGCTATACACAGCATGCATCATACATGATGATGATCATAACATGGTTTTAAATGTTTACATTTATGGCTAAATGGATGTACAAAGCAAATAAATTAGCAAACAGGTGGGCTATACATTTTTAACACATTTACATTTTTCAGATTCCTTATGTTTCATTACAAAAAAAAAAAAAAAAATACATGTGATAGCTGTGCTTTACCACCTTTTAAAAAAGGATCCCGCACAAGCTTTCATGTCCGTGACAAACATCGATCAGATCCATTGTTTCACCTGCTGCTCTAATACTAATTGATGAGAAAGTCAAAGACAGAATGGAAAGTAGTTCCTTGGAATAAAGTAATAGATGTTTTATGTGAGTGATGTAAAAAATAAATTAAAAACCCCTGTTGTTAGCTGAGTTAATGTTGTTGTGGTACGATTGCTGATGGGTTATATAAAAGTCACATCTAATAGCCTGGAGACAGCTATTGCTGGTAACGTAATTGTAGCTAACAAAGTAATTCCATCAATCTTTTTTTGCCCTTCCATTAGCTGTATATGGCTATGTATGTGCTATGTATGTCTTAAAAGAAACACGTTATAGCACATGTGTATTTAAATTTTAAAACATTACATCTGGTACGCCTGCATTTCACCTCAGCAGTGTCTTTTGGGACAAAGCATGTTACTGGCTGAAAGCATGTCAGTCAACTTGGGAAGCAGCTGATTGGTTATTGACAGGAACAAAGCTAGTGAAGGGGTGGGGTCAATTTCACTCTCCAGGTGAAATGACCCAGGAAGTACAAGACAGTGAAAAAGCATAGAGTTTTCTTTACCCTAAGGTAGTACCAGATAATATGTTTTTTTTTTTTTTTTTTAAATAAATACATGTTTGCAATGACCAATCAAATGAAGAGATGTGCACAGCGGAGAACAAACTGCTTGTATCTAATGATTGTTCTGTTTTTTTAAGGCAGCAAATAATATGTTAAAAAAATATACTAGGAATAGTTTGGGGAAAGGGAAAGATGTTGAAGACAGGACCAGATTTATAAAGCTTCTTGTCATTTTTCCCCTTTCCCCCCAAAAAACACATTTCATACTTTACAAGCACCTAATTGTGAATATATTTAATTATATTTTTGGCTTGTATATCAAAGAGTTATTGTCTGATCACTTTCTTCTACCATCCCATCACAGAACACTGCATTGGGGAAATAGACCTTGTCAGTACTTATACAGAAGCCCTTTATTTACTCTGTGTTTTTTGTCCCCTCAATAAGTACAAGTTGGTTCTTTGTTCAGACCAGTTAAGGCTTACAGCTTAGCACGGTACTGCCCTGGTTTTACTGCCAATGGATTTTAATATACATGGAATTGCATATTGTACATTGTGCAGTCTCTAATGAGCTATGTTTGAGACATTTAAAGGTATAGAGTATTTTCTTAGTTCTGTCTTTTCAACCTTTATATACTGGTTACAGTAGTGGTAGGACAACACTGTGATCTGGAGCTGTTTGATATTTGAGCATCCTAACAATTGAGGTTACTAGATCATTTTTTATGTGGTTTTAATGTGCTGAAGTGTTACTCAAGCCTTTTATAGCTAGTCATAGAAACATATCATGCTTTACTAAAAATAGTATTGCTATTGTATCTTGTATCTTTTTAATAATAATAATAATAATAATAATAATAATAATAATAATAATAATAATAATAATAATAATAATAATAATAATAATACTGCTGCTAATACTAATAATAATATAGCATAATATAATAATATTATAACCCACAAGAGTGAGTCACCAGATACAGATTTGCATGTACAGTTTGGTTGTGTTGTACTACATACAGCATTAAAAAAAAAAAAACAAGGATATATCGTTAAACTATTTTTTACAGAGAACATTTAATTACCTTTTGCCTCCCGGCACTTGGGTTTACAAATAGGATACATTCTTCAGCAGAGTTCTTCATTCAGGAACTCTCCAGACTCCTTTGGGATTCTCAACATCACAATGGTAAATGGTATTACATTACCCTGGGAGACTTAATAACTTGATGGCTATCTGTATATGAGCGATAGAGACCTCGTAACCAACAAGTGTTTCTACAGGGGATCTGGGAATACATGCTGCTGTCTGGGATGGATGCGATCTAATACAATATTACCAGTATTGTTCACCCAACTGAACTTCAAAAGAGAAACCTGTAAAAAAAAATCTAATACAAGTGGATTTTTAAAACAAAAAATGGTGATAAATGAATGTGATGTGTCATGGATATTGTATAAACAAGAAAGGTTGTAAATAGAGTCATAGATTATAGCCAGGGAATAAGGGATTATAGGTTATAGGCAGAGTTATAGGCAGATTGTCATTATTTACATGTGATTTAGCATGGGAAACGTACATAAATGAGATTCACCAGTTATTGCCTTGGAACTCTGATAGCAGATTGTATTTGCAACCCTATTACTACCTTTCCCTGGGGTTATCGACAAATCATGTCCAGAGCACCAACCTGTACCCACCTGCAAAAGGGCATTCCATTCCACTAACTCGTTCATTAATTATTGCTTGCCAAAGAACCGTGATGGATGAAAGGGGTGGCATGATTGGAGAAACATAATTCAATAGGACTTTATGTGAAAATTACACCAATGTTGAATATACTGTCCAATGACTGGGTACGAAAGAAATGGAGGAGCTGGTGATCAAACTGATGACAACCTTTAACAATCGCCATTACAAGCCATTACAATTGTATTGAATTTTGTGCACATTCTACATAAGCGTTTATAATACCAGGTCCTGAATCTATTTTATAGATATTTATTATTGAAGGATGTCACAACATTAAGTAACTTTTTTGGCCATTTTAGGATTCCGAACATGAAAAATGAAAAAAGAAAAAAAAGCGTAAAACATAAATGAAAATCCCCTTTCTGATTTCTTTTTGTAAAGGTAATTATGAAGTCATGATTCTGTAACTATCACTTTAAACCTTTCTCCATATAATGCAACAGCAGCCAGTATGAGGAGACGCCATGCCGTACTAACACAGGGGCAGTGCCCTACAGAACAAATATGAATAGCACGCTTTGTACTCTTGTATGGTGGTAACACTGAATAGTTGACTAGTCAAATAGTAAAGTGACAAGAGACCTCAGAAACTGGCAGTCAACTAATTGCTCATCCTCCACATTTCAGATAGAGGGACGTGCAGTTGCAATCCATTAACATATAAATGACATTTTAGAACATTAGTAAATAGTTCATATTTTCTAATTAAAATATAGTCCACAAACAGAAAAATGGTACAAACTGTACGTTCACAAATTGAGCACCAGACATTATGAAAGACATTTCATTTTAAAGTGGTGACAAGTTGACTTATTCGACTATTTTGACCTCAACTATTTGACTCTCATTCTAGCCCTGCTCCTGTATTTCCTTTTATTTCATTTAATATATTCTGCATCTTTAATGAACTGTTTTAAATTGGAAAACGTGTGGCTGTATCTTTGGGTTCAAATACCTTGTATACATGTAAAAAATGTAAATCATAAAATAGGCATTTAAGAAAGCAATGTCCCTTGACGTTCACCAGCAGAAGCTAGTTGATGTTGCTAATATAATTCCCCTTTTGTTTACTCTTAGTGTTTTAATAAACCACTGGAAATCCAGCAGCAGTTACAACATGTCTTTGCTAGGTTTGAGCGGTAAGTGCTTATATGCCATTCATCACTGCCTCTCCCATTGTCTTCCAGTTAATTTTGCCTCTTTTATCTTCCTTCTAAAAGTGTGGCCGGCACAGATAACATTTTACCCAGCAGTGTGTTTTTTTCTCTTCACAACACAACTTCAAACTGTTATCCTGACATATTTCAGACAACATACAAAACTACAGCACCCCTAGGTGAAGTCATTTCCATTTCACAAACTGATGGAGCAGTTAAAGGAGAACTTGTTGACTCTTTTGGACAGTGAGGAATTACTGCTGGTAGAGCAGTATTTGAGGGCAAGGATGTGCTGATTGTGTGCCCTAGTTTTGATTCCATAACATGTTGCAGAAGTATGTATTTAGTACATGTATTCACCTTTTTATTACAAAGATTCTTGCACTTACAGCATAGTAAGTATAGTGGGTGCAACATTATTTCAGTATAACACGAGAAGTAAACGGCAGTGCACAGCAACATTTATTATGAGTAATTCTTAAAATATATGTAAAAAAAAATAAGCATTTCACTTTTAGCTTTATGTTGGGACCGAGAGATTGCTCAAATGATCTCGCTGCTGTACTTTGCTTGTCCACAAAACAATCCTTTTTGTCAGTCAAGTTTGTTTACATTATCAACGGTCCCTTTAAGTTAGGGACACAAGCCTTCCTTGAAGCCTGGTGTACACATTAGCACATACTTCAATAACATGTTCTATACTATCAGTTATTAAAATACAATACCGCAAGTTTCCAACAGGGAAATGGTAACAGCAATGCTCTTCCTACTCAACATGCCTGAGAGCACATAATGATTTTTTTTTTTTACCTCTACATGTCTAAGAATGAAACTATATATATATATATAATATATATATATATATATATGATATATATATATATATATCTATATATATATATATATATATAAATCTAATCTCGCTTTGGTTATGCCTCTTGGTTCTGTTAATTTCAATTGTCAGCAGGTTTGTGCAGGTAGCCAATCAGGCATGCTCTGCAGCCCCTCGGCTGAAATGATTCTTGCCGTCAATTTAAAGGTCAGGAGATAAGACTGAAGCTCATGCATATTCTAAAAAATGCACAGAACCAGGGTGTCACGTTTTCCAGTCATACTTCAAAAGACTTTTAGTTCTTTCAATTTGATTTATTTACTGTATGCTTTATTCTTGTTTTTGTATGTGTATGTGTGTGTTTTTAATATAACTTTGTGAATCTGCTACTGGATTTGACAGCACTGGCGGCTAAAGTTCTCTGTTTCAATAACAGTAGAGATAACAGTGGCAGCTGCAATGAGAACTCGTCTACACATTACCTTCGAATATGCTTTACCCTGCACTACAGGGACCAACCAGCTTCTAACAGGCAATTTTTACCGCTGTCTTTCCAATCCGTGACTTTTTTGTACCAATCGAAACATTTTAAAACCAATGCTAAGGACCAAACTAGCATATCATTTAGCTGTGGAAAAGTGTTGGAGAAAAAATGAATTCCCTGTAGATGTGGTGTAGTTCTACTAAGTGTCGCTCATTTACAGTAAGGCTGACAATTCATTATGCATTTCAGTGGAGCACTTAACCCCTAGTTCTTTTCATATTTCACTATTTTTGATGCTCTGACCTTTGCATCTATTTATTTTTATATTTTTGAGATATGCTGAACAAAATCAAATCAAAAGTCGAATCTCAAACATTATAGTTTGTGCAATGCATAATTTAAGCTGAAGGTTATTCTATGTATGAATGCTATAAAAATAAAAAAAATCCCTATTATAGTGCACAGCTCTTCTATAGTATATATAGCCATTTATCCTTTTTTAAATGAAATGTTGATATTTTTGCAGTGATGAAGCACCAATTATATTTTATAAAATTTCCTAAAGTCACACCCTGTGCGTATCCTGTAAATACCATCTTGTACGAGATTATGATGGTGATGTAATACCACAGCTGTTGTCGTCCATTTAAGAAAGTAATAGGATCTGCTGTACTTTTTCCATAGCATTTTATTGTTCAAACACAGGTTCCAGTGTTGTGCAGGATTATATGGAGACACGTGCTGGTCTCTGTGGTTAGTTGTTGTGTCTCCCTGTCTCTTAAAAAGTCAGTGAAGCCTGCAATCTGAATACTTTAACCCCATGGACCGCAGCACACAATACCAGTTGTCCTGTCTTTTCTCATCATTTTTGTTCCTTTGAAAGGAGATCCACAAAAGCAGCTGTTGTCATATTGTATTTGTAACGAAAGAAGAAAATCTGTTCTGTTCAATCATCCAGAGGGTCTGTAATCCAGAGAGCCAGTGAATTGTGTGCTTGGTTAAATCTCCTTTGTGGAAGGCTGTCGCATGGAAAGAAGAAGGATCATAACTATTATTACCAGCTGCTTCGTCAGTCTATTTTAACAGTGCACATTTAACATAGTAACTTATGAGTAAGGCTGGATGTTTTTTCATAGTTACCACAGATTTCTCGATTTCCGTAAAATGTACCCATTGCCATGTGATATGTAGTTCACCGTGAGAATTCCCATTTCTGAAAGAACTGTGTAAATATGCATATTTTTATCACTTAAAAATAAATACAGCAAACGTTTATGTGATTGTCGCACTACCTGTTACGCTGCATTTAGGAACCTGGCAGCTGGTTTAGTTTGCTTCCAGTAAAATGATTGAACACACAGCATTAGAGCAGCACAAGCATCAAAGATGGAAAATATTTCTGCAAGATGGGGACATTTCACATGTCTGTTGTTATTGTTATATGTATTTATGTTTGATTATTCTCTGATGGTGAAAATAGAATGTATTTAAAAGGTGGACATAAAAAACCAAATATTCTACAATTTAGCATTCACTGTTTTTCAGCATTTAAATATTTAGGAACATTTGTTGTGTAATAATAACCCTGGAGAAAATGATCAATTTTGAATGTCACAATGCTGTTTTTTCTTCTTTAATAAATATCATGTTTAATCACAAAATATCTTGAAATACCTATTTTGGACCGTAAGTGCTGTGAAATAAGCCATTTTTTACTGTGACAAAATTACAGCCCTACTCATTTTTGAAATCTACAATAAGTTAATAGCACTGCATGTAAGTTGTCTCTTATTAAATAAGGGATCATTTCGCAGTCACCCAAACTGCACAAGGTGACATTTCCTGTAATAACAGGAGACACCCTACACACAATGTATTAACATATAATAACACCTGATTGGAGTCTGTGAGTGGAAAGGTGGAAAATAGGACTTCTGTTTTATTATGGTGTCAAGGGTCTGATGTAAAGGCACAGTGCAGAGAATTGCAGATGCATTGCCTCGCCGTCAGGAAATTATTTTGCACTGTGGCCTATGTAAGCTTAAGATCACTGCAAATAACTCAACACACACAAATAATGAGTCGCAACCATGATAATGAGGGTTGCATCGCACTGTTTAGTGGCCAGACCTACAGCCCAGAGGTGAGGTGAGTCAAGAGAGAGCATTAGATGCTGTATGAGATTATTTTCTAAACTAAATTACTCTCCACAATGATGTGACTAAGCATGCACAATGCAATGTAGGACGCAACATACACATTAAATAAAAAGATTCTTGGTTGGGCTAATAGTAAAATGTTCAGCTCTGGTATAGCTGCAGTAGCTTTGCAGTTCGCTATTCCTATACTATATTGAGAAATAAACTGACGGTTGGACGAGCTGATTAGAGCAATATCTGCTGTACCTTCCTAAAAAGAGCACTTTTTTATCTGTGCAAATGATCTGCTATATTCATGTTTCTATAACCACAGGTTAGTTCTTTGGTGAATGTTTTATGGATTGCCTGAATTGTATATCTCCCGGACACCTGATAAAGTCCAATAACAACTTGGGGACACAGCTGCTATTAAAGAGCTGTAATGAGTGGAACCTATCTCAAGCATGCATTCAATAAGAAGTCAGTAATCTCTGCAGGCTTTCTTATTGATCACCAATAAAAAAAAAAAAAAAAAACATTGAATGGAAACACATCTGAATCTGTAGTTTCTGCTGAGTACAGAGCTTTAGCCTGAAACACACAGAGAAGGCTGAAGGGCAAGCGAGAAATGTTAGAGACGCACTACATCATACCATACACAAATCTGCCACCAAACCTCGTCAGCATTGTTTGAGGTCTGGGTTCATAGGTGCACTTAAATGTGCTGGGCAGCAAAAGAATCCCAAAATTGAAATGCCTTTGACAGTTTTCAATACAGATTGAATTGATACAGTATGTCTACAGTTCATGTTGCAATCTCTAAACCAGAGGCTCCCAGAGCTTTATCCTGTTTTGTGTATTTTGAACCCTTTAATCAAAGAAGGTAAGGCCCTAGACCATCGAAGAAAGAAAGGGCCTAAATATATGTGGTAATCACTTTCTCTGTAGCCGGAAGGGAATTCATAGCCGACTTAAATAAAAAAAAAATACAAAAATAAATAAAAACATTGGCAATGTTTTTTAATTTCCATGACTGGTTGGTGTTAATGACATTCCTGACCTATCTATAAGAAAGCCCTCTCAGGATCTGACAGTTGCCCTGTATCCTAGAAATAAAAATTAGCACAGCGTTTTGCAATTAGTTTTAAAGGCACTTAGGAATTATAAATTAGAAAATACTTGGTGCTCTTGAACTAAATTTTAGCTCTAAGAGGAACTCTAGGGCCAGAGATAATGGATGTTG
>NW_024472097.1:0-3205 GCF_017654505.1 Polyodon spathula | reverse complement strand
ATGACTGCAGTTCAGCCAAGTGTGTGCTTAAATTAAACAGTATCTACAAACTTAAGGACATGCCATGCATTTTCTTACTGGGGCCCTTAACAGCTTATGGAGCTGCAGACCATAGCCTGCAGTGGGGTGACATATGGCCACTGCTGATACAGGGAAAAAAAAGTTCTGAGTCATGCAGATAAAATTATATAAAGATTAGGGAGAAAGAAGATAATTTCCATTCTCCAGCTGAGCATATTCAGGCACTGAAAGTGCATGCAGCGAGGAGAGAGGCAATTTGTCTGCCAACCCGCACCCTGGCACTCATCCTAAAATGAATGGGTCTGATGCTCAGAACTAAGGAGATGACATGTACTGGGTTTGTAGGAGGGATTTTGCAAAACAGGTCCAACACTTTTTTTTTTTTTTATCTTAATCACATGCACAACTAATTTCAGACTTATTTATTTCCTGAACTTTTCGTAAGGCATGGGGGCAGTATAAAAAAGATTAATTTTAAATATAAATAGTACACTTATTTCAGTTCTGTTTGACAGATTTACACGTCCAGTTGTACATCAGTTCTCATAATATTTTAATCATCCATGTGCTTCCAAAGTGTGACAGCTTGGGTTCTCTATTTCTGATGGAAAATATAATTCAAGGCTATGGTTATATATCATTAATCTTCAAGCGGGGTAAAGCATAGATTTTACATTTACTGAACACAGATGACCCATCTGTACACATTTTAGACTTCCTGATAGACTATTACTTGGGATGAAACCAGTGAACGCTCAGGACAATAGCACCTGTAACACAGCCAAACTTTATTAAACTTATGAAAAACAATCCAGGGCAGTCCATATATTCCTTTCCTCAGATAGAAATAATTGAACTAGCTGGATGTGAGTAGGTTAATTACACCCTACAACGTTGATATGACCTTTTCTACTTTAGTGCAAATAGTTTCAGTTTCATTTTGGATTTTTAAATGAAAGTCTTTAATAATGTATCCAACTTATTTCCCAGGAGACCCTTCATTAGCGTGAGCCTGTGACATTTTATTGCAGTGCGTTACATGTCCCTAATGATATGATTGTCAATTTCAATAGAAGGACAGAGGAGGCCCACTCGGTTATGTAACACTTGCATTAAAAATTAAAGGCTATAGGGCAAGTCTATACGTGTCAATTGAGCTGTCAATAGTGTTTTTGAGGTTCTAGAATCCTAAGTTATTAACTAGTGTGTGTGTATGTGTGTGTGTGGGGGGGGGGGGGGGGGGTAAGGAATTATATTGTGTGTAAAAATTACATGATTGTGCAACCTGCCACGTCAAGTCAGTGATATGAATTTAAATCCAGACACTATTGGATGCAGTAATGTTATAAGAATTGAGCATTCGGTAACACACTGCAAGCTGTTCAGAAATTCTATATGCTGCTGCCACCAGCTTATCTTGGTGGAAGCTTAAAATCATAATATTGACTCCAGGGGGTACCTCTGGACCACATTTGCTGAAACATAGTCTGTGTACCTGTTTTTGCAGAATAAAAGCAAGAAATATCCAATACCCACTTGTTTAATATAAGGCTCCAGTGTGCACCTACAGCACATGGTTTCATTCTTTCACCTTAAAAAAAAAATTATAATTTGCCAATTTTGTGTAAAAAGCTTAGTAATTTGGGCCATTTGTAAAGTTCTTTCTTGTAACATTTCTACAGTATTTAGCATATCTTAACAGGCTGTTATAGAAGACCATAAACTATAGGCTTATTAGTTCAACTGATTCTAATGTGGAGTCTCCTGAACTAAGAATTATGTTAGCTTCTATTGTTATATTTAGCATCTGTTTGATTAAAGTGTAACTGCAGAGTCCTAATATATATTCACAAAGAGACAAGGAGCAGTGAGGGCCGTATGAATATTTAATTCAGATCATAACTCTGAAAACGGTTTGCCCGTTTTTGTGCTTTGGAGTGCTGTATTATTTATTAACAAGAGTAAAAATATCTTGCTGTAGCAGAGATTCAGTTTTGTAGAAGTGTGTGTGTGGGGTGTGGGGGGGGGGGGGGCTAAAATGGAACCTTTATCTATCTAAGGAGATTTTATTGAAAGAAATGTATACATGGCATTAATAAAACTGCAGGGAGAATGGTACTGTGCCATTATCATAAGTAACTGGCTCATTAAGCAATATTAAGAATTAATATTGGGCCATTTTAAGTCCCCTGAGTAACTGATCACTTAAAAAGTAAAGTGGAGACATGGGATTCCATGCTGCTGCCAGGCAAGGCATGCTAGTGCTGTCACAATTAGCGGAGCGAACCTCCAGTGCAGCCCAGAGGGACGGTATAGTACGTATTAGCATTCCTATACAATAACAACCAGCATTGCCCTGTGTTGTGCACAACAGGGCTTCAAATAAATCATGTATTGATTCTATATATTATTTTTCCCTGTGAGCATGCATGTCAGAAATGTATGAAAAATAGGGGTGGTGCTATCCATTGGAAAATACCAACCCAGTGTCTGAAGCTCTTCATAAAAACTATTAGAAGAGATTGGTTTTCTGTTTCATAAAAGAACCCTGGGAGCAGATACTAAAGCAGTAAACCTATTATGAAATAGACAAATGTGTCTTAAAAAAAGAAGTGGGAAGTTGCTTTAGGTTTAATTAAATTATGATTTATTAATGGCTGTAGTATACTAAATAAAACGTTATGGTAAACAAATGGTTGTACAAACCTCCTTCAATAGTGTCCATTTATAGTACATGTACTGGGATAAAGCCTGGGGCCAATTCTTCTAATTGTAACTTAGCACTCTTTTTGGTCAGCCCCTTGTTAATATAGGAATGCTGATAAATTAGCTTTTGCCTCCCAGCTTCTTCTGCAGGAGCTAATTTGAAAGCTACAGGGAATGACTCAATATGTCAAAATATGTGTGTAATCTAATCTTTCTGTTGCAAGCCTTCCAATGTACCACCTCCTTACTGCATTTGCATTTCATCTCAGATTGAATCTGCACATTCCTGCAAAATGTATAAGGATATTTCTGAGAGCGGGAGAGCCATTTCAGGAGTGTAAACTAGCAGCTCTTTTCCATTTGTGTCGGCACAATTCCTTGCCCACCCACTCCCTGACATTAACTGCTCAATTGGAAATGGACTGACTCGCCTACCAGGGAACAGCAGGGTTCTTTCTCAAGAAACATGTTTGTAAAC
>NW_024472096.1:0-11798 GCF_017654505.1 Polyodon spathula | reverse complement strand
ATCGAGCGCATCAGCCCACCAGGTTAAACACTAAACAGCGCACAGAAACAAGCAACAACAAATAGCAAAAATAGATATCAAAGCAATTATTGAAATTATAGCCATCAGCTTTGGTGGGTTTTTTTCCCAAGCATTACGTGAAGGTGTATATATATATATATATATATATATATATATATATATATATATATATATATATATATATATATATATATATATTAATTACCATGCAGTGATAACTGTTGTATGAATAATAACAGCAATCTGTGCTATTAGCAGTAAGGGGATGTTGGCTCTAAGTGATGCATTTAATGTAAAGTATTCAAATGTTTTCAATAGATTAATCTTCTTGTACTAAAAAGAGATGTTTACGTGATCAATCAAAAATTGATGTAACAAATTTGACTCTAAAGGGATAACCAAGGCTTAAAAAGGCCTTAACTCTCATTAGCAAAACATCGTTTTGAAGATGATGATCAGGAGATGGTTGTAGGAGGGAAAATAGACTTTAGAGCTAAAGAAGGTCTTTTGGCTGAAACATCCTGAAATTATATATATATATAATCATTTCAATTTTTTGTGTATATCCAGAAAAAGAACTTTTGTTTTTATTTTTGTACACTGCAGTTATACCTCCTATATATGTGTGTGTTCTCCAGTCTTGTTTTCGCTAGTCTATAGCCTATTTTTCCTTCTTCAACCATTTCCTGGTTTCAAAGACAGATTAATCTTGGATTACTTTACCTAAAGTATGATTAGTGCAAGATTAGTGCTCTTCTAGAGTCCTATTAATCTGAGTAATCTGAATGCTTCATACTGTACTATGCTATACTTACTTGGCCACCCTCACATAGCAGTTGGTTTCCACAATAGCAGCAGAAGAAAATGTTTTATGTAATATAATGATTTATGTTGCCAGCAGTGTGGCATTGCAAGCAGGTATATGAGTGATGTCTCCCAGATGGCTGAGTAACCAAACGGCTGGGCAATACCTCCTAAGCCTTCAAGTGTCTTTTGCAGGGTATGATTAACAAATGTTCTTCTGTCACCACCTCAAGCCATCGCTGTGTCCTTGGAAAAACTAAGGGAGCTTGGGCAGAGAAGGACACAGCTCCACCGGGAACTTTCTTAATTGGGCCGCTGTCAATTTGGCTGGCTTTTACTCATCACATAAAATTGTGCTATATACCGCACATTCCCCTGTAATCCACCAGGAATCAAGAACTGAGGAAATCTGATTTATTAAGTATACATTGATTGGCATGCAAAGGTGTTTCTTTATTTTTAGAAGCTCAAACAAACTACGGATGAGGTCTAACTTGAAAAACAAAAAAGAGAAAAGTCTTCGTCGGTGAGGGTGTAACAAAACATATACACAAAAAAAAATTGTAAAATGTTGTTTTCTAAATTATTTTAAATCAATATAAAGATATATGCAAGACTTGTAGGGATCTATTCAGTTGATATAAACAATAGCATATCTAAATATTGCCATAAAAATAAATAAAATAAAATAGAACCCTTTTCTGACAATTTGTGTTTTTGCAGACAGATCATCGATTCTTATTTCAACACTAATCGGGTTTGGTGAAATTGTCCTCTATTGCATTCCCTTGCTAAGATTACAAGCAGCTTCATATTGTTGCTTACAGACATACTGTACCTAGTTGACACTATGAAAGGAATAGGGGATCAATAACTTCGTTATAGGCTGTATCGGGTTTGAAAAACTGAAGGTTAACTGAGTCTGATTTATAAGACCTCTGCCTCTGGGTTTGCCCAACATGGCTTTGTACTAATGGAAAGTATGTTTTAAAAAAAAATCCAAATTTAAAAAATACATTACAAGAAGGTTAGACAGCAGCCTTTTATGCCTATGTGGTAGCCTTGTGCTGTTGCTTCGACTCACTGCATCAAACGCCTCCTAATGTCATATCCACGCTCCCTCTGTCAGGCGGGGCTGTGAGCTGACTTTAGGGAGATGGTTAGTCTCAGGGTCTTCAGTGCATGGGGCTGCTATTGCTTTCCTTAGTAATAAAGCGAGTGGGCGCCCTGGCAGATCCTTTGTCTCCAGCCACGCGTCTACTGCAGATCAAGCAAAGAAACACTTTGCAGTTTTCTCTCCACAAATTTAAATGAGGATTTATTTACCATGGCTGGAAATACGTTTAATATTCAAATCAATGCAATGTTGTACGCTAGTCCTATCGTCTTAATAGCCTGGAATCAGGTGTCCTATATGTATGTCATACTTAATGTTTGTTTAACCATGGTACTAAATTATAATAGATCAAGGAATATAACTAACACAATTAGTTACCAAAAATGATGCCTTGTGCCAATTTAGTTTTGTGTAAAAAACAAAGCTAATTTAAATAATTCATAAACATAAGACACAAGTAAAATAAAAGTGTTTTCAGTTTTGTGTGAGTGTCAGTACTGGCCTACATGGAAGTTGTGTGAACCAGTTTTTTGATGATACCTTTTTAAAAGCATAAGCTAAAATATACATAGAAATATATGCACTGTCCAGACCACAAAAGTCTCTTCTTCAGGTGAGAAGTATAAATTGAAGACAAAGGCTTGAATGCCATATACATTTATGGACAGCAGAGATGGTTGAAACCACAAATGCTGCTGATTGTTTCCCTTTGCTGTGATCACACTTGTGTGTGATTGAGTTTAAAATCCTGCTTCATTGGATACATTCGTTATTTACTTTAATAATAATGCCATAGAGGTCATTCCCTTTAGCCAATTGACCGCGGTAGCAGTGTTCATGAGCCAAAGGCAAATAGCAAAATCAATTATGAAAGTGATGACTTACGTACTGTAGGTTATTGATGTGGTTAAACTAACAAACAGCCTTTTCTCAAAATTTCTAATTGGGGGTAGAAAAACGTGTCAGTATTTCTTTTTTTCATTTTATCACAGCGTGTTGAGTCATGTACTGTGACTGCAGTTAAAGACAGCTTAATAAAGATTGCTTTAGATTGTCTGTCTACAAAATCAGGAAACGGATTAACAAAACAATAAGTTCCATGTTTGAAGTTATACATTTTCTTTGACGACAATGACCGTGGTCAATAACAGCAATACAAATTAAGATAGTAATCTATTTGTGGCAGGATTGCTTGTGTGGAGACGTCAGAACAGGAGTGAGAATGGACACAGAAAGTACTCCAGGGTATGGAAGCGCTGAAGCACACGTTGAATAATAAATTAACAAAAGATTTAAACAAACCAAACAAAACACTTATACAAAACAAAACGGCACAGTGGCCAAAACAAACAGACAAACAGACACGGAACAAAACAAGCATCGTGCTGGTTAAAATCGCACTAGTAACAATTGTTGTCTTTTAGTTTCACGACTCATGTTCCACCTCTGGTTAGACCAACTCAGAGTGCGAGAGCCGTGATCCTTTTAAGCAGCCATGTTGGGACTCGATTGCTTGTTAATTATGCAATTGAGTCCAGGCAGAGTCTGCATGTGAACTACTTTACACCCCCATGCCCAAATGCATACATTTTAAATACTAACAATCCCACACCCTGTGCACCAATACATACACACATACCACATAAAGCACAACATACGCACAGGGGCGGGGGTACCCCGACACACCATTATATTAAAAAACACTGGATTCAACCAAATTGGTTCTGACTAAAGTCCAGAGTGCTTAAGAAAGCTTCCGAAGCGAAGGTTTCCTTCCCATGCTGGTTTGTGGTACAGCTTTCACTGTCGCCAGGAGAACCAGACACTTAAGATAATTAGTTATTAATTATCCATTCCACTTCAGTTGTTTGCTATCAAAAATTAATATTTGAATTGCATTATCAGTCTTTCTTTTGGAGTTTTGCCAGTTGTGTACTGGTGGTAGCGCTGCCTATTCCTGGGGCTGCTGGTCTCCTATAGACATTTCTGATTGCATTTTGGGTGTAATCCAATAAATTCTTTATATACAAATTTACAGATTTTTGCATAATTATAAGGTCCCTCTTTGAGTGTGAATAGTCAAGGGAAAAATAGTGTACTAGTCACGTGGTGACCACTTAAAATTGTGTACTAGTCACATGGTGACCACTTTAAAAAAAATAATAGGAATACATCATGCATTTTATGTCGGTGCTCTATCTGTGAACGTACTATTTTGCTGTTTGTGCACTTTTGTATTTGAAAACTGAATGAAGTCTTTTTAAACTATCTATCAATGTTCCAAACTGTCACTCGCTTATTTGCATGCTTCACATTTACTTTTCAGTTCAATTCAAACTGTTGCATACAATAAAATGATCAACATTGTAAGTTCACCACTAAGGTAAAGACAAAAGCCTTACTAAGTTTGTTCACTTTTCTAGCTGTTCGGTACTACCGCTAGCGTGCACTGGCTAAAAATAATGCATTTATGAACTCAGTGCTTGAATCGTTGTGTTCTGTTTGTTGCAAAAAGCTGACTAGGCTATTTCAAATTGTTATCTATAAGCAGTATTGCTGTACATATTTCTGTCAAAATGTTCTGTTGATTGATGAGTACTGCTTTTATGTGAACAAGCAAGACACAGGGATGATGATTGCATTTGATGACCGTGATGACCTAGTGCCCTTGTCATTTGTACAATAACTGCATAGTCGATTGTACTGCACTGCAGAAAACACGAGTGGATTAATACAAATGATTTGCTAGGATTTTAATTCCAATTTATCTTTGTCATAATTTTGCTGTACCCATTATGGCTGGTGCACACATGTGTCAGACTTTATTTATGTCCTTGGAATATTTGAAAATAAATGGTCGTTCTGTTACAAGAGCAGAATTTGGAGAAAATATGTTGGCATCATTAACCCAACAACAAATCTTACTTCTTTTTTTTTTTATTATATATAGCATCCTAATTTTTCACTGAATTTTCTGATATAAAATATTAAAGAAAATCTCAAATAAATGTGAAAACTGCAGTTGTGGTCATGAATATTACAACACCTTACATTTTTCAGTCATTTTTCAAATATTAATGTTTCAATAAATTATTAACAAGTTTCATCACTTAAATGTGTTCGATACCTAGTGAGAAGATACCAGAGACTCTAATTTAGGATGGAATTATGAACAAGACACAAGAAATGACCAAACACATATTTCCTTCATGCCTTCTTGATCACAAAATCCTGTTTGATTATATTTCCTTGGTCTTCTATTGAAAAATGAAGGCATGTCTTTTGATGAGTCAAATAAGAATCCTCCTGCTGCTACTTTCAGCCATGTCAGGTTGTAGATAGTACCTATTATGCCCCTATAGGAAATGTATTGTATTAGTTAACAATATATTCCTCTGTCTGGGCATATGTATGGATGAAAGCTTGGATCTGGGTCTAACGGTTAAGCCATTTACTTGCCATGCATTTGCATTGATGGCTTAAACTATAACAGTTCTCTCATATTGTGATGGTTAATAATGACGTTGGGCAGGAAACTCAATGTTTCTTGTTTCATTTTAACCAGCTGTAGCTGAAGGATTTTTTGAGAAAATAAAATGATTATTGCATTTTTTTCTCCATATGATTATAACATTCAAAGAAACAACACTGAACCATGTCAACGACACTAATCACTGTGTGCTACTGACAGAATTAAAACGTTCCTCTGCTAGAGCTTTCATGATGAACAAACAAGAGCACACAAGGTACACTGACAGGAGAACCATCAGGGTGCCTGACAGTAACAAAAAGTGCAATCTACTCATGAAATAACATTAAAAACAAACAAGTAGTAAATCATTGTAGAACGATGGCAGACATTGGCCATGCATACTTACAATTCTATGGAGTTAAAATTATCTGAGGAGAGGAACAAGCTAATTTGTTAGATTTTCATGTCTTCCATTATGACTGAGGTCACAAGAGTTTGGTGGTCTTAATATAGCCAAGCTCCAAACAAACAAAAATTACATTTCAACAAATCCATCAATTATTTGGCCATTGATTTAAACATTACCAAATTAATCTGTCAATGCAACATAAACACAGACATTGAAATCAGGTCACTTTGTGTGGCTTATAAACCTTCGGCTTGATTTCTATAGGATATTCTCATATGGGATTGTGTAGTAGTTTGGTGTGTGACACTTAATAATTAGGATAATAGGAAATACCATGTACTGTTAAAAAATTACAAACATGTCATCTGGAAACTGTCTAAATGTATCCAGGGTCTGATATGGGCAGATTGGGTTTTCCTTGCCTAATTCTTGTTCTCTGAAGCCTTCCTTGTAACCAAAGAATGGCAAACATCATCCTACTACTGCAATTACTTTTAATAACGCTCTATTGAGAAGGTTAGATCATTTGCTGAGGAAAGGTATTAGCACTGATATTAAGACAGAAATTTAATTAACTCCACAACATTGTGTGAACTGGGCCCTTACTCTTAATACAGTTTTATGCAAATCAATCCAACATGACCTATAAGTACAAACTACCCCAGAGGTGTGGTTTCATTAAATATTCATTGAATCATACCATTAAAATAAAAGTTTCATTTTTGAGGAGTTTCAAATTAAACCAGTCAAACGACAGTCAAAACCCTTTCTAGTCTCTTTGCCTTGAAGTTAAAAAACAAAAATTGCCATTAAGCCAACTTTACTTTAGACACAGGAAAAACATTTACAATGATGGGATTCTTTTATTATTTATGTGAAACACAATTGAAACACAAAGGCTGCAGGAAATGTTACACGCTTGTCTGTAGTGTGAGAAGTTGAACAGTGATGAGCAGCTCTGTTAAGAGTATACTCAGTAGGTGTGCATCATCAAAAGAACTTACAAATTGAATTTCTTTCTTTTTAAAGTACTCCCAAAAAAAAGCCTGAAATAGCCAGTAAAGGACTTGGCATTATTATTGTACAGTGATGTACATTGAATGCTGTACAGGATTGTATACTGACTCTGCCTTTTAAAGAGCTTCATCGCAGGTTCAGAAACTTAATGAGTTTTGCTCGGATGTGAAAATGTGGAGTACCATTTTGCCCAGGGGGGTTTATGCCCCTGCTATCCCTTGCTTAGTGCCTTTGGTGTAATTATATATGTATCTAAGCTTTACAAGACGACATGCACATAACTGTGTTATTGTTATTATTTTATTTTATTTTTTAAATCTTTGAATACATTTCCATGGAATTATTCACAGTATCTTTGTCGGGATGAAATCAGTGGGAAAAAACAAACAAACAAACAATGAAAATACCTTTACAAGATTCCCCAAATTAATAAAGTGTTTAATAAACTTAAACCTTCTTGCTGTTGCTGCATGTGCTGTTTGCACGTATGAAATTAAGCGTATATGGTCACTGTTGCAATACTTGTTGTATTGTTTTGTGTATGCAGTAGAGCTAAACATCCCAGCTGTAGCATGAAAGCATCTACTGTTAATTATTGTGGTAATACAGCTACAGTAATGCTCCATACAGATCCAATATAAAAAATAAAAAAGTACATGAAAGTAATGTAGACTGTATTTGACTAAGATATCTGGAACATACCTGTTACAGCACAGAGCCTTGAGAAGATCCCTCTCTGCAGCCCTCCACAGAACTGTGCTGGATCTGACACAACCCCAACGACATCATAAAGCGAAACAAGAGGTCAAACATGCGTTTTCTTTTTAGCTACACTCTAGGTCAGTTTATAAACCTACCATACTTCTTTTCAGAAGCTGGAGGACAAAGCAAATTTGATCTAAAATCAGATCATTTTGATTTTCAGATTAATTGGTATTGGGGAACTGAATAACAAGAGTAATTGGTTAATAAATAAATAAATAAATAAAAACTACCATAAATCCATATTCAGGAACAAAACGATAAAGAAAAACAGAAACACTGTATGACAAGAGTACACAATTACACTCCTCAAGGGTCACCCCTGGTCTTTGTGCCACCTGGACCCTAAATTACTTATTTGAACTAATGTAACGAGGAATTAGATTTGCATTGATTTTTTACTTACACAGTACCATACATCAAGCTGATAATTATATTTTAGGGAAAATGTCTTAAATGGATTGAATAATAAATACAAAAAGCAACCTAACATATAAACAATACAGCCAATCTGTCAATTCCATAAAACATGTCTTTGGTTAAAGGACATCTTGAGGATCTAGTAAATTATAAGAGGAGCGTTGCAATGCTAGGGAGTTTCAATACTCCCAGAATAACACAATGGTTACGATGCAATCAGTAATATCTATAAAAAGACAGAATTGCATTTAATCAGTGGCACATGTGCAATTGTGCAATTGGTTTGGAAAAATAAGTAATGGGTTACACCCCTGCTTCCGTCTTGCTCGGTTTCCACATTATGAGGGAGGGGGTGATCTGTTAGTCATAATAATACTTATCATTTGGATTTTTGAATGAAGCAGTGAAATGATTGTGACTGTCTACTAAATTTTTTTTTTTCTTTTAAATTCACAAAAAGAACTAAAAACAAATATGAAATAATAACAACAATTAAACAAACCTCAGTTATTCAAACAAAACTATTAAATTATACACACTGGGACTCCCTTCAGCTTTCATTTAGACTTTAAATTCGGTTTTAGCCCAGTTTCATTTGAGTTTTATCTGTGAAACACTGTGTCTTCTTGCCCATTCTCAAGGGTTTTATTGAAAAGGGATTTGACAGATTATTTTCAGGTTTCTTTGCTCCTTTTGTACTGGCTGTGGAGTTTGAGTTTGGCCAGGCTTGTTGCGCTTATGAATACTGTGTTTGTGTGACCTGGTTAAATTGCATTGGCAGTACACAGGATCCCACACAGATCACGTGAGCTGCAGCTCATGGCCACAGTGAAGCTCATCTGGCCAATAGCACAGCCAGGCGCCTCAGATTTGCTGCCCTTAGGAGAGTCCTGAGTTTCTCCAGCACTCTACAAGCAAAAGCACAAAATAATAAAGAATTGATTTTAGAATGATGTTTATTGCTGAGTTAATGTCTGTGTTGATTGAGACTGAGGCAGCAGTTGAAATTGTTTTAGTGCTGTGTACCAATGTTCTGGGAGTTGTTCATTTAGCCTAATGACTCGAGTATGTGTGCATATGATTTAATCTCAGCAGAATTCGATATTAAAGCTCAGTTTCTTTTTGTTATATTAGCCAATACAATCTGGAACAGCAGCCCCTCGCACAATAAAACAATAGCTGACTTTCATTTACTTTTTGTCCCCCGGTTCATCAGAGCTCTTTATTTTTTTATGTGTTCTTGTCAAATAAACAAGAACGTCTTGGAACCGCGGGGCTATCAAAGATCTCTATTTGACTGTTTTATTAGATCCCCCAAAGTTCTGTCTCATTGTTTAAAATATACACATGAAGAACAGGAATCTACTGCTGCTAGTTTCTGTACACAATGTAGAATTAAATTCCAGCAGAAAAAGTTAACAAAAAAAATGTAATTATTAATTTGAAAGTTTGTTACTTGTAGTACACGGTAACAAGAGCACACATTAAGTTTGTGTAAGTCCTGTATGAACTAACCCTAGTATGATACTGAATTAATTACTGTAGGAGACAAGCAGTGTGTGCTAAGGCAAGTACAGTGCAGTAAAAGTACTTGTTACCAGAGTCTGCATTGCACACACCTGTTACTTCCTTCCTACATTAAAATTCAGTCTATGCCTTTTGATTTCTGGTATTTGTATTCAAAAGCATGCAGTAGATCAAATCGAATTGAATGTGCAATCACATACAGTAGTCATTTTGTAAGCAAATAATATTTTACTTTGCTGCAAGTTCTAGACTAGTTCCTCATTATGAATGTGGCAAGGAACGATTGCTCATATAGTACGAGAAGTGAATACAGTGTGTAAAGGTGTATTGTGTGTGATAACAATATGATAGTGTAACCAGCACATAACCTTCCTGTTCTTGCAATATAACCTCTTGCCCCTCATTTCATCAATCACATCAAAGGGTAATATTTACTAATAATTAATATTGATAAAAAAAATACAAATAATTCGTAATGCATTTTTGATATGAAACAGGATGAATTGGATGAATTTTATTGAAAAAAAAAACCTTAAAAAATCGGCAAAAATATTGTTTTATGTATCTGCAAAAACAGGCTTCATATTTGCCGTGGTTTGTGCTTCTTTTGTAACTTGCCAAAACCATCATACCATTAAAGTACTACTATTTATTCGATAAATAATAAAAAAAGCAGTCTACAGACAGGCAGACAGCTGGTATTTAGCAATTCATTGAAAAGGATTCGAGTGGTGCAAGCACACTGTATAAACGCAGCACGCAGCAGGCGTGCCGTTCATCTTTCAGGTTGTTGGCAGGTGTGTTCATGTCCAGTGCTGGTCAATGTCGGATCCTGATTGGTAGGGAGTTGTGGAAGTTTGAGTATGCACTGTTTTTCCAATCTTGCTACTCCTGTCGCATAATACTAAATGATGCCAAACAAGATGAAATCGGTTTGTGCCAACAACAGATAACAGTAGCCCAAGGTTCAATGTCCAAAAAGAACTCTACCCTGGATTCCCATACAGACTATTAAACAGGGTATGGCAATGAAATATTAGTTATCCGAACTACCGTATTCTTCTTCTTGTTTACATTCACTTTGCATATCAGTTTCTCTTTTCACTCTTCACATCCTGTGGTGGCTTTTTAAAGCACCCCTGTGACCTCTCAAACATGTCTGCTACAAGCACATGCGCTACACCTGAGTGAAATCGTGAACCTGTCCCTTCTGTGAATGTAATCACATGGAACAAATATGGTATTTCTTACATCTGCTGGGGTAGAGTGTTGCAGAGGACAACTTGATGGTTACACTGTGGTATACCAGCTGTGTTTGCAGAGAAGACGTGATTGAGAGATATATTTGGGCTTTAAGCTTCTACGTTCTGAGGTCAGCAGGTTTCATTATTGAAACAGAAAAGAATATACAAAGTGAATTTTAACTGGAATAAGAATACATTAGTTAGGATAACGGTCATATTTCATACCTGTACGAAGCTGCCGTTTAAATAATGCGATCTCCACTGCACATGCAAAACCAAGGCAAGAGCCATCCTATTAGTTACTCTTTTGACTGGTTTGACAGTGCCTGATTAGTATCTTGGACTACATTACCTAAATTATAATTAGGTAGTCCAATATTAGTGCTAATTGGGGTCTGTGAAACCAGCACTTTAAGTCTATTTGCTAGATGTTAAAAAATGGTGAGTCAAGTCTTCTTTCTTCCAATCTAAAAAAAATGAAAGTTGAGGGAGTTACAGAGAAAGTGGTCTGGGGAACTTAATCAGACATGTAAAAAGCTGAGTTTAAGCCATTCCTGTTTATCTTTTATTAATGCATGAGAAAAGGACTCTCTAGAAAAGGATTGTCTGTTGGAAGCAGAGTGAGGAATGGAAGCTGTACCCTGCCCAGCGGTGTAATAATTACCTCTCTGTGCTACAAACTCGCTGCTCTCCAGCAGGAAAGGCACAGAGACCATGTCAAGACCGAGTGTCTCTGGCAGAGAAGTAAGCGCAAATTGTGCCAGTACAGCTTGCAGGAAGTCCTGTAGACTGACCAGACTATAAATAGGGCAGAACAAAAAGGGAAATAAGAAAGAGAAAAACACAGTAATGTATAATTTCACCAAAGTTCTGACGCTTGCATATATTTTGTAATATTTTGGCAGTGTTGTGGTCTTCACAACTTTTTAAATACGTGTTTTCTTAAGAACTGTTTAAAGCCCATTTTGGTTGATTAAATCAAGTTTGCATATTATAAATATGTTT
>NW_024472095.1:0-25000 GCF_017654505.1 Polyodon spathula | reverse complement strand
TTGAGAGGATTAGAAGTGTCATCTCATTTTTCAAAGCACTGTTTAATCTAAGAGACTTTAGTTTAGCACTCAATAAACAGTAATTAAGACCAGTCTTTAGAGTTTTGTAAATATGGTCCATTGTCCAAAATATATAAAATGAAAATCTTTTATCTTATTAACATCTAAGGATGGATGTCCCTGCAAAGTGGTATCTCTAAGGTGGTGCAGTGATTTCTGGTAATCACTTTAAATATATAATCATCACTTGCATTTGTCAATTAATTCACAATTAATTAAAGCCTCCCTCTGTTCAAACAGAATTGGAACAGTCTTGTTACTTAAACATATCCATTGCGTAAAGGAAAAAACATTTTTTGTATAACAGTTTTGCAAGAAACATCGGGAATCGTGTTGTCTTAATTTCAGTATATTAGATTGTTCACCATACAATACAGTACAAGCACTGACTTTGCAAAAGAAAAAATTGGATTTCATTAAAAAAATCTAATGAATTTATTATTTACCAAAGTTGACAATGACCTGTATATCGCCAAAAGCATTGCTTTAGAAAATAAATAAATAAATCTGTTTACAACAAAATATGTATTTTTTAAAAGTTGAAATACTGCACTGTTTGAAGAAAAAGAAATAAAAAGAAGAGAAATAAATTGAATAAGAAAAATAAGGGTGTCCTCGCAGGAGAAGAGGAAGTGTGAAAGAGACAGGAAGTAGGAGGGAGGGCGGATACCAACTCAGGAAAGCGAGTCATAGTGAAAGGAGGAACTAACAAGAGCAGAGGAAAAGTAAACTAGTAACAAGACAAAGAGGGGTTTGTGACACAGGGGTTTGCACACACATGAGTCCGAGAAGCCAGGGATAGTACATCGTCCTGGTTGCATCTGAGAAGAGGTGCTGAAACATTTCCAATTTTATAATGATCTGAAGAGCCTGGCCCCTGACACTTTGTTTTTAATTACCTTTTTTTATTTTGCATTCAGCATTTAGTGAAATAAAACAGAGCCTCATTATAATTAACATTAACATTTTCTCCCAAATGATAAGCACTGCGTATAAAAGTATTAGTGATACAAATAACAAACGGTGTGGACCATTGAGCTTCACGGTGTGAGGTGTCTTTTGTTTTTAATACTTAATTAAATACTGCCACAATTAACACATCAGGGTAAAGTGAGAATATTGCTGCCTATCTGAGATGACACATGCTGATAATTAGCACAAGTGACAATGTTTAATAAACATGATGTAAAAGTATTCTAATAATATTCATGAGACAGTAATAAAGGGGGCACAGTGTGAATATAACTATTAGTTCCACAGTCAGTCTCACTTTGAAATTCCTTTTTGTTTAGTGGTGCTATTTTGTCTGCTTGTTCTTCTTGAACAGGAACAGTGCACTACACACATATGAGCTAAGATCTGTTCGATTGTTGTAGTTAGGCAGGGAATCAGCTCATATGGAGCTATTTTCTACTGTTCTTATAGATTTCACTTCTGTTGGTGGCGCTCTCATAGATCAGCAATAGTTGAAAATGCGTCCTGTTTTGTGATGCAGTAAAGGTGGACTAACTGATAACTACCAAGGGTCCAATACATATTAACAGGCATCACAAGTAAAAAAAAAAAAAATTGGGGTGATTTGTATTAATTTTTTTATCACTAAATGTTTGTGACACCAGAGTCAGATTAATGATACAGTAATGATACTGTTAAAAAAGTATACCAGACACTCAGCATCGAACAGAGGACCCTTTATGATTTGAAGTATGAGCATGTCTGCACACTTTTGATTGATTTATTTGTAGGGATTGAACGTGGCACATGCTGGATCGGCAGAACTGGAGATCTATGATATGATTAATCTGCAGCCTGCCCTGGAAGCACCTTTCTCTTGAAGGGACGAGGGAGCAGTTCAGTCGCCCATTACGCCTTTGCATTGGCTTATTCTAGTTGAATATATGAATTGAATAAAAACATACAAATGTGAATTCTTATACAAGTTTTTTTTTTAAAAAATTTAATGGAGATTTTGAAAAAGTCAAAAAATAAAACGTAACCTAAATTATTTATAATATTTATCTCTTTGATTTAACACAAGCTCACAGCCTCTCCTATGTATCTCTCCTTTTATTATTATTATTATTATTATTATTATTATTATTATTATTATTATTATTATTAATGAGTTATTTAGCAGATGCTTTTACCCTTTTCTTTTGCTTTTTCTATGCATGTTGTCTGTCTTTCTTTTTCTCCCCTGTACTCTTTCTTTTCTATGCCTCAATCTCATTTTTATTTCCTCCTCTTTTCTCACTTGACCGTTTCCCTGCTGGCTTCATATCACATTTTTCACTCTTTATTTCTCTTCTCACTGTCACTGCAGCCAGCAGAATCCCTGTTTACAAGACGGGTCTATGTGGGTATTGTTGACTCCTTCATAGATGTCATTCAGCTGGCTAGAACAGCACTGAGCTGGTACTCATTTTTAAAATCTCTGCCCTTTAAATATTCTATTTAAACCACCTGTATGTTAATTGTGTGGTTAAATTAAATGATTATACCACCAGCGAGTTAATTGTCTGGTTAAATGAAAAGTATTGCTGTCTCTATGTTTTAAATACATGTATTACTAGTAAGTAGGAATACATGAACGCCAATCACAATATATATGTTTGTAAAGGTCATGACTGTAGATCTCATTAGTCCAGTTGGATTGTTCCTTCCAATCAAACACAGAATAGGTCACTAAAGACACGTTTCATTTATATTATTACATAATATAATATACGTTAATGTTTGATTAGCAAGTCATTTGATTTCAAAATTGAAAGCCGAACTTTTTGAATCCAATGCAAGTGTGCAGAGTTGGATTACAGTCCTCTCTGAACCCATTGAAGTGGGATAATAGAACATTCCTATTCCCATTTGCCCCTAAAAGGGATGATACCTAATGGCACAAGCAGTCACAGAGTCAGAACCCTTATTCCCAGCCCCAATAGGAGCACATTTAAATACCCCCCCCCCCCCCCCGACCTGGGGAAAACCGCCCCCGGGGGGGGGTGGGGCACTACGGATCGCTAATGTGCAGCTGCACTCCACCCCTCCTCCACCATCAGCCGATCTGCGGCTCACGAACAATGCCGCCTCTCCATGCCTGATCTCACACTGGGCTTCATGCAGAACAAACAAAGGGCATCTGTCCATTCACAGGCTCTGGTTTCCCAACAAACCACCGTCTGTGTCAACTGTTTAAATACCCGCACTGGATCTGCTAACATTCCTGTATTGTTCCACTATACCAACTCCCTCTGCAGCTCTGGGCTCCGCAGCTCGGTCTTTAGCATGTTTCTGGTTAAACTGCCACCAATGCTTTCACAGCAAGAGGAGCCCTGTTAAAGTATATTGATTTCCAGAAATTAACACAGTCTAACCTTGGGGATATTGATGTAATTAGTTAAAATCTGTGGGCATTGATTTTGCAGTGGTGTCCTATTCTGACAATATGCGACGGACCCATTTATAGTGAGAAACCTACCGGGGCACTGTAGAAAAAGGCAACTGTAATAATAATATTAGAAACTACTCCATTTTAATATACGTTTGCGTGACTCATTTTCTTACAGATTTATCATCAAGGTCTTATTTCTGCTTAATGATATCTACAGTCAGTATGTTGTATAAAGCTGCTGCCTTTTAAGGACAGCAACAAATCATACAGTAGTTGTTCAGTATTACTGTACATTCATGGTATTTTGTTGCCTATGTGGAAAGTACAGCTCAATTGAGTAAATGCAATGTTATTTGATTAAGATAAAGTTTATAGTTGACTATTGATAATATATACATAACACACATTTGGTTCAGCCTAACCCTCCCCCACTAACTACTTGAAACAAAACTTGAAACATTCTTTATACTAAACTAACTCTGTACATGTCGGACAAACAAAATGTGATAGTTCTGAGTGGAATAGCTAGAAAAATTCCACGCATGTGGAAAGTCTATAATTAACATGTGACTATGTCCTTTGTGAATTATTTGCCTTCCTCACTCTTGGCATACTACTGTGCATTCCTCTCTGAATTATGTAACCTCTTTAAATATATAAGTATTTGTGTGTTTGAATCTCTGTTTATAGGGGCAGGAAAATGAATGATTTCATGATTTGCAGAGGAGGAAAAGTTTAGGTCTACCAGAATTGTTTACCTTTGTTGTTTTAGCACAGGGTTCAGAGCTATAATAAAAAGCTGCTGTCATTGAGTGAGTAAATGATGGTGAGTGTGTGGAAAGCGAGGTGTGCTCTGTGGGTCCTGGGGGAGCGAGTGTCTCTAGGTCCTGGGGCAGCTAAAGCTGTGCTGTCCGTCTCGGGGTGGAGCTGGGGGAAGGGAAGTCTGTGCCTTTCAGCTGTTCAGGAATGTCACAGGGCAGCTCTTCGCACCAGAGTGCGAAACCTCTTCACACCAAGCACATATTTATTTCTAGCCTTGATGACATTTCTGTAAACCTCTAGTGCAAATGCAAGAATGTTTTTTTAATTAGTGACTTGCTAAAACTCTAAGGGTGAGGCTATACCTTCCCTCCTATTTGCTACAGATTAGTGTCAAGTTATTCAATCCTTTTTAAAATACTGTAGGTCCCTCCTTTTTTTCCAGCATGGTGTTAAGTTTCACTCCTCCTCCTTGGCAACAGAATCTGACAGTGTCTGAGGTCACACCTAAGAGAGGACATTCCTATCAGCATAGAAATTGCTAAATATTTATATCATTAAAATTAAATCAGATAAATGTTACTTCCTAGGGTTCCAGTACTGGAAATATACAGACAGCTACGGCTAACCCTCTATTTTTAATTATTCTGTTCAATTAATTATAAACATATACATAGAAAAGAGCTAACAGTCAGATATGTATGTTGTGTTAATTTCATGGGTTGGATGATTCTTAATATAGACAGGTTTTTTAAAAAAAGTTAATATTGTTATTTGAACTTTGCTCAGATCACTGCAACCTCTGCTCTTGCCACCCCTGGCCCACACCCATGTTTTTAACAGATCCAACCCCCTTTTAATCAATAACATCTCTCTCTACTAACTCATTTGAAAACTACCATGTACAGTCAACCTCCTCCCACAGGATATTATTCTATTAATATTATGCTCTCTGAAAAGTTTTTCCAAATGATTGAGAGTAAAACATCACTAAACGTATCTACATTAAGATAAGGAAATTATGTAAAAATGAAGAACGTTATTCAATTAGGAAACATCACAACTGGAACACTGTTAGCCCTTTGCTCTTGTCTAAACCTGTGTGTGTGTGTGTGTGTGTGTGTGTGTGTGTCTACCCGAAATGAACGGGATAACCTTGCCAACACATTCAGTTGCCTCGGAAACCTCGAACCCTGCCTGACGTACTTTTATTATGTGTTTGTTTTCAGACAACAGTTGTGTATGATCAAGCTACTGGGAGTCAGACATTTCTGTGATTTCTGTCGTTTCTTATTCCAGATTGGGATCTTATCCAGTCCGTCCCTTGCAGCCAGTATGCAAGATGAATTGTATCTTTTTTCACTCAACTAAGTACCAATTCAGTCTCTGACAATACGAACACCCGTTGAGGAATATTAAACTGAGCTTCTGCTAAGGTCAGATGAATGAATAATAAAGGTGAACTGCGTAGTGACATGCTTTCAGTGTCTCCCCAGTGCAGGAGGGAACCCTTATTCTCAATGGTAGGGCTGTTTTGAACAGATCCTAAACACTGCTCTTTAAACCTGGTGTTAGATTTCACATAGCAGTCAGTAAGGACATTTAGCCCATAAACACCTGTGGCTGTGGATGTATCTTAGACTTGTTTGCTTTTCCTGCAGATAAGTTGTTTCTTGTTAATTTTGTACTGTTACGATCATTTTATTCATCACATAAATGCGCTTCTCTTCTGCTTCCCAGATTGTGTCTGTGTCCTGTTATACTGCTCGCTGGTTGTGGTCTATTCCAGCCTATTGCTCATATAGCAATTGTAAAAATGTTTAAACAAATGAGAAGAGCC
This sequence comes from Polyodon spathula, assembly GCF_017654505.1. NCBI lineage: Eukaryota > Metazoa > Chordata > Actinopteri > Acipenseriformes > Polyodontidae > Polyodon > Polyodon spathula. The sequence continues at coordinate 18,953 of NW_024472095.1, read as the reverse complement.
TTTCTTGTTGTTAGAGACATCTGCTCCACAGCTGTTAGGACAGAAAGGACAGGCAGACAGGAGCTGGGTGAAGCAGAAAGAAATGTTCCTCTGGCCCATTCTATTACAGTGTTCTGGAATGTGCTCCTACAGATACACATGCACATACACACGAGAAACCCTGTATTCAAAAGTAAAATCACTGGCCTCTGTTACTGGCAGGTGTTCATGTAATTGTAAAGCTATAAACATAATTATTCTTATACATAACTCAGCATGGTCCCTATTAAAAAACATAAATCTAATAAATTTCAAGGATTCAGAGACCCAAATGTTAGTCCAAGGGTGTTTTGCTGTGATGTTTACTTTGTTTGACTGGGAAGAACATCCCTTCAAAACAGATTCTGCTGGTTTCCCCTTAACTCTAAAAAAGAGAGAGAGAGAGAGAGAGAGAGAGAGAGAGAGAGAGAGAGAGAGAGAGAGAGAGAGAGAGAGAGAGAGAGAGAGAGAGAGAGAGAGAGAGAGAATGATGTCACTCAGCATTGGCTGAGACACTGAGGCTGTTATTTCACTGTAGTGTGGTGGACTGTAGCTGATTGTTACCAGATTTCTTCAGGAGCAGGAGCCTGTGAAATGAATGCATTTTATTGCCGTATGAATTTTGCACGTTTGATTTTATGCTCCAAAGACAGGTACCCATTTGTGAGACTCAAAGCCACCTGTTATCGTTATCATACCCTCCCTCTGCTTGACAAGCCAAATATTCCTTTATCGACACCCTTAAAACAAAAACAAAACATAATGGATTTTTATGTTTGGATATCGGTTTGTAAAATAGAAGCATGTTGAATACATTGAGTAAATCAAGGATCACTGGCCAAGGTGGTGCAGTGAGCTAATTCAAAATCATACCTGAAATGAATATCAATAGACATCACAAAACTGCAGCACAGTTTGACACAATTGTCTGTCTTGGCTTGAATGGAAGGGGGTGTTCAGGTCAGAATTGAGGTGAGCTCATACAAAAGGTATAGTCAAAGATTTAAGCATCCGTATTCCAGTAGTCTGACAATCTAAATAAAGAGAATTTGTATTATCCTATGAGCTAGTGCCATTTCTTTAACGATCATGACTGGTGAATATCGCATTCCTAGCAACTAGATTTCAAGAGATCGCTGCAATACAGATAACATTTACGTCAACATAATATAACAGATATTGACCTGGTATATAAATTTGTTCATTAAATAAAATAAACACAATACTAATACTGTAATAACAGATTGACCAATCTGTGTGATCTAGCAACCTTTCCAATTAAGCAAATATGCAGTGCAATAGAAGCTATGCAAGTTATTTATATTATGCCTTAGGTGATTCAAGTTCTTTATTAATGGACTCTGTGAGTTAAAGAAAAAAAAAAAGCAGTCCAGCTCTCCACTTAAACCTAATTGAGTTTCATAGCACAACCAGATCCACTCCCCCTAATGGGATGAGAATTTCTCCAGTATGTTTTCTCTGGCTTCTGCAGCTGTGTGGTGGATGGAGCCAGGTGGTAAAGATCACCTGTGCATGTCTAATTGAAAGGAGGAAGTGCAAGCTGACTGCAATGAGGGGTATAAATGTGTTTCCCATACATGACATTAGACCTTATAGATGCTGGTGATTTGTTTGCACCCATGCGATACTTTTAATAACCGCTGATAGCCATCGTGTATTCAGCTTAGCCTGCACTAAGCGTGATTTTTATTGGTTTGGTGCAGCAGGCTGTTGATTGTAAGCCAGGAGAATTTACTACTGAGCCAATAAGCCACACAGTACAAAGGAGTAATGTTTGCTGTCAGTTGCAAGTTTTACAGTGTGACATCCTTATGAGATAAATAGACACTGCACTGCGCCATGCACTCCCTCCCCTTAATACAGAAGAGACTCTATTGCACAATACAAAGCTGAGCACCTTACTTCTGCACTGGTTAATTGAATTGACTTTGTGCCTAAAAGTAAAACAAAGCCTTTCATTACTTTCCGGTTGCACTCAGTCACATTCAGTTCTGTTCTGTTTCAGTCAATTCTGGAGATGGCATTGACTACAGCCAGCAGAAGCGGGAGAATGTTGGGGATCTCATTCTGGAGACTCTGGAGGTGTTTGAGCGCTATGGAGGGGAGGATTCCTTCATCAACATCAAGTACATGGTTCCTACGTACGAGTCCTGCATGATGAACTGAGCGGACACTATCGTTTCCCAACCAGATCGCAAACTTAATCCAGCCTATGCAAAACTGGTTGTTGTGTACCTGATTAAATTAATGATGCCTTTTTATTGTTTGTGTTTTTAAACATATTTCCTGATGCTAACATATTATTCCCTGGAGAACAATGAAAAGCAACAGATATTTCATTGCAGTTGTTAATATTTTTCTTTCTTTCTTTCTTTCTTTCTTTCTTAGTCGCCTTAATTATTTAATACCACAACCAGGGGCGTCATTTCAGAACAGTTCTGTGGGGAGACTTGTATGTTTTCAAAGTGGATAAAGGCTTTAACACTAACCGAATTGCTCTGCTGCCAGCTTCCAATACCCCAGTTAAGTAAACATTTCACAGTTGCATACTGTAACTACTGCTAGATTAAACAAACAGCGGTGCAACATCATTTTATTTGAATTATTTTACAGTAGCAGCTAGGGACATTAGACTGCTCTTATTTCAGATCACTGAAAAAAAAAGAAAAATGTATTGCATGGGCTTTACAAAAAGAGCCAAGGGTAAGAGTGCAGTTGAACTCTTTATTTTAAAGTGTTCATCCAAATACATCTCTCCAGATTTGATACATACTTACAACCTGGAGTTAAGTTTGATACATTTCACCTGCTTTCCACAAAGAATGACACTTTGTATCAGATATAAACCAATGAACACAAACTGCTAAATAAGCACCTCAATTCTGTGAATGTCGAAAGTAGAAACATGTAGCAAAGTTTTAAATAACATGTTTACCCAGCTAATCACAAATAAAATAAAATAAAATAAAAATGGGACGCGTCTCGCTTTAATCTTGGTGAATTTGTCAACACCAGCCTGTAATGTTTTTGCTTTGTCCGGTTAGCTCGCAATGACTAAATGGTTGCTCAATCTCTCATCCCCAGTAGCTGTATGCAGGCATGTTTTGACCCCTTTCGTGACCATTTGACACACTAATACCAAAATTTGCACACAGCAAAAATAAGTTAGAAAAATAAATTATAACAGTAAATTTCAGCCAGACTGTATCTAATACTGTACTGAACTATCTAAATATAATTTTCTGCCTATCCACTGTGAAAAAGACAGTGATGAGTTGATAGAGCAGCGGTGCATTGCGTTACCATTCTAAAACTAGTGCAGTGTGGTGCCATTCTTTTTTTGGTGTTTATATATTCTGCGAGAACTGCAATACCTAGCACTATTTTTTTTTTTTTTTAAAGAAAAACGGAATTTAAAGAAATGACAAGAATCTAAAATTGAAATAGGGTCACAGCACAGCCCTATATGAGCCTAAATCTCATTCTCAAATCTATGGTACCTTTTCTTTAAAGCATGTATTAATATTTTCTTCTGCAAGTGAATCCCTCCTTGTCGTCTCGCTGTGTTTAATTTCCTCTGTTTTCCACCTGCTGTGGCAAAAATATCCGACATTTCCCTTTGGCTCAACATGATATCCATAATATTATATTATTATAGAAATAATATAATGCATTGTAATTCTGTGTTGTCTATATAATCACTGGACTATCAATCACAAATGAATGAATGCTGCCAATGCCTTAAGACTCTGAGCGAGAGCAGTTACATCACATAGCGCCACCGACTTCATTCTGGATCCGGGTTCGATTAGCAAGAATGATGTTTGAAAAATGTATTTTATTCATTGGTAAAGAAAACTCCAACATCTTATATGTGATTGTATTAAGTGTTTGTTTATGCAGAAGCCCCAGTAAATACAATGGGGGTAAGGAGATTATTCCACTCAGTCTGTTTGCCCACATGATCTTTCAATCTAGTGTTAGGAGATCAATGGCATGGATACCCTTGTCCCACTAGATCCCGGTACTTTACAAATCTTCTGTAAATCAGCATTAATTTAATACACAATGCCAACACCAAGATAATGAGCATGGAGTGTGTTTACATGTGGTAAATAATGGGTCCAAGATGATATGAAAAAGACATTATTCTAACAATTCTAGGAAAAGCATAGTAAAGTGCAGCACGGTAAAGTACACACAGTCAAAGTGAATACCAAATAAATATACTGTACCATAGTAAAATAATGTACCATGTTATAATTGTGTGCTCTATGTAAAACACTACATAACAACTGCAAATTTACCGTGACAAAGATTTATAATGGGTGAAGAGTCTTATTGCTAGTAAGGAATACACTATGTGGATTTTGAAATCATATTTTTCTTTTGGTTTCAAGGTGATTAAATCATTCCAGGGTATTGACTATTTTCTTTTTGTCCAGGTTTAGTGTTCTTAGGCTATTGAGATATGATTTCATCATTGTCTTTCTTCTGGTTTTCATGTTCTTCTGGTTGAGATCATGAATAGTATCCCCATGTGCTGAGCATCAGTCTAGGCTTACCCAGCTGTATATGAGGCAACAAATACACTCCCAAATCACCCACGTACCTTCTTATCAAAGTGCACTGCTAGAGTGGGATCCTCATTTTATCTTTAAAGCAAATGCATTCGGTTCCATTATAAAACCACTCAATAAACCACATTTTCTATTAAAAGGCTTCTCTTCTCTCACTTTTCTCTTTTATGAAGGGGGATAACTTGACCAGGAAATAAATACCATGTAGATTTAACCATTGAGATCTAATAACACACAAAGGGCATGATCATTCACCATGTGTGATGCATCTCAAGACGCGTGTTATGGTTTGACGTTCTATGTTGTGTGATAAGATCAAATTGTGATGGCCTTTTTTGTTAAAATGAATATGCAATAAGATAAGGAGAGTATATATTCATGCCAACAATACATCACTTGTATTCATTAAATATATTGCAGTGAATAAAGTAACACTTTGATAGATTATGAATCTTTACACCATCATTTTCAAGTTTCATTGTTCAAGCCACTGGCTAGGTTTGGGGATCATGCTGCTATCTTGGTAATGTTTGAATAGCGCTTTTTAAGTTCCTTTTGACACTATGCAGACTTATCTTATAAAAGCAGTGCTGTGTGTCACATGGCTAGCCTGTGACACAAAGGTTAACTTCTATAATGACTGTGTCAGCTAGAAATATTTTTCAATATTTTCAAACCTTTCAACTAGTGTAAGAATTGTCATCAAATTTTTTTTTTACAATTGTATATATTTGTCATGGAAAGTTTATTTTAGAATTAATACATTTCCCACCACTGCGTTTTATGTGTTTGTTATACCATGATATATTTTCTTAGTCATCATTTATTACGGTTTGTTGTGAGTTTTTTTAAAGACCTGCAATGGAAAAATATCAGACAAACTCACTTTGTCAGAGTGGAAAAAAATTAACAATGCACTCCCCAAGCGTGCCCCCAGTTGATATTTTTATTCCAGAAATTCAACCTTGCACAGGCTTGCTTAGAGTTTGTGTGGGCAGTCGTAAAAGGGGTGTGTGTGTGTGTGTGTGTGTGTGTGTGTGTGTGTGTGTGTGTGTGTGTGTGTGTGTGTGTGTGTGTGTATATATATATATATATATATATATATATATATATATATATATATATATATATATACTAGCTTTATGGTAAAATATGTCTTCTTCTGTATATAAAACATTTAACTTAAAAGGGGTTATCAAAGTGCTTAAAAGAATAGACCAATTCCAAAATGAAAAGGCTGTCACATAGATCACTGAAACCAGCATGAATTCATGCAACGTCACTGCAAGTTGTAGCACTCTTTTGAGGTAGCTGTGATTTCTATCTGAAATTATTTTTGTGATGTTATGTATGCTTTTTTTTTTTAAACTTGTACCCTTTGGCTAACAAGATGATATTGATTTTCTTAGAATGTGCTTTCCTACGGTGCAGTATTTGTGAGATTAGGGGATTTACTTGCTAAAAAAGTAAAAACGATCAATACAAGTTGTTTTTCTGCAGCACCTAACAGCAGCTTGAAGTGTTCCACAGTACCTACCAACCACAGATACACACTAAGGACGTACATATCTGTACATGCCACATTCAAAGGCTTTTTCATCGTACTGATGATTCTTCAACTAAGGTTTTTAAATAATCTTGTTATCTTTACTACCAATAATCACTCTTACTTAACCTTGTAAAGCTGATCTTTACATTTTTAATTAGCTTTGAAGCGTCTCGATTTCAAGATGCAAGTCACACCCACTTTTCCAGGTGCAACTCAAAAGTCACAGCATGTAACACAGCATCGCCCGTAATAAAATTCAAACAGTACAATCAGAGGTATGACAATTTATAGAAAATTTTACAGGAGGTACGATTAAGGTTTAAAAAATAGATGATCTTCAAACATATTGGAATTCATTCAATTGGCATAAATGATCACTAATCTAAATTCTGTTTATGTCAAGAAACCAGGGGGGTCCAATCAAGATCTTGGAGGGCCATTCCACTACAGGTTTAACAGGTAAAATGAGATAAATAACTACTGCAGGGCCTGGGTGGATGTTTAATTATTTAAGAATTTAGAACAAGCTGAAACAAAAAGCAGGAGTGGATGGGCCAAGTTTGGACACCCCTACAATAAACCAAAGGCGCCCCAGGTGGATTTTCAGAAATACTCTAGAGATCTTCGTGCAAATGTTGATTTCCATAACCTTGAAACAATGTATAGATCCCTGCTTCTACTGTATCGTGCTCACCAAAAACCATGAGGAACTCAACAGAAAATGTGCATTAAATATTCATTAAATCCAGTTTCATACATGGGGGTGTGGTATAATACATTCTATATTTGATAGCCGAGAATGTAGGAATGCCTTTTGGACTGCCAAATTGTTTCAAAGGAACAATGGAGAAGGGCAGGGCTGCGCAATAAAAATCACCCTTAGGAAAGCATTAAACTCAGTCCAGTCCCGGCTGCTCACACTGAGCATGTGCAAAATAAAGACACAATAAAGCCTGCTTTATCCAGGCATTAAGAGTTTTGTAGCATTTCTTCAAAAGCACATCCAACTACATATTAAGTAGAGCAGTATGTAAAAAGTTGGTATTTACCCAGTAGCCCAACAAACATTGGATACGTGCCGTGCACTTACTGTGAATCAACCTATTACAATCCACTGGCACTTAATAATTACACGCGGTCTTTTGATGCCCCCAAAACAGCACTTACAAGAGTGTAATTGCAGTGCTGGCCATGAAAACACCTCCAGCACCTTCTGACCCTGTTATATCACAAGGTCACTAGCCAAATGATCTTCAGTGGCAGAATGATACCACAGTTGTATACCAAAAGCAACTCAGTGTTATGGACCAATAACCAATGACAATCCTTTTTATTTTCTTTGCATACAATTATTTTGTCATTTTTGCCAATGTTGGGGTCTGCTAGAGTTTCTTAATAATTACATCCCAATGGATTTCTTAAATCTTTCTGTAAGGGTGCATCTGAATTTCTGTTGAAGGAGGCACTTTTAAAAGAGCACAATGAGACACGTAAGCAGTGGGGTCGCTCTCAAAGAGCATTGGTTTTAATAAATGATTAGATAGCGCTTGCTTTTACAGCTAATTTCATTCTACTTTCAAAAGCTTAGAACAGTCGAGTCTAAAGCCACTACTTTAGTTAGGGGCCAACCAAAATTATTGACATTTTCTGAAAGCGTACAAAGTATGTCCTGGGAGGTCGAGTTGCAGCGTACACATTTAAATATTCACCTGCCTTCCTGCAAAAGAATTGTTGCCACCAGAGATGTAATTTTTGTCACAGTTCATGATATTTTCCTTTTGGTTGAAAAAAAGGATCCTCTAATGTTAGCACACATTTCCAGCGCATGAGAGAGTACATAAGGAAATAGAGCATCAGCAAGCTCTGGTTATTTTTATCATGTTTAAAACATTTGTTTGAATGAAAACTGATACAATTACATTAAAATGCAATTCATTATTAAATAGTGGAAACATATTTTTTTATGTTACTGTATTTCCCCAGTTTGCAAATATGTGCACAATTCATTCAAATACAATATATACAATCATAATATATCTAAAATCTGTTTATCATCAGTACAACATACCATACAAAAAAACTTATTTAAAAAAAAGAAAAAAACATCTAGATTGAAAATTCCTGCCTGTCACGCAATACTATGTGAAAACACAACATTAAAAAAAGAGCATGCTACAGTATAATTGATGATAATTTCAGCTGATCCCTAAACAGGGCCTGAAAAATGCAGCATGAAATACAAGATCCTGGGATCTTCAAAGGAATTGTTCCTTGTGAAAAGTAATTAAGAAATGAATACCTGTAAATCTGTTTAGCCTGGGATAAAGTCTTATCAGTTAATATTTGTCTAATACACAACATGCCGTTAGTTAGATGAAAATTTTAAAAAATACTTGCATGAAACATGAATAAGTTAGACTTCATGCAGGCGGAATCAATTTCAGCAAATTATTTTCTTAATTACTTTTACTAGGATTAAAAATGTAGAAAGACCAGTTAATGTCTCCTGTGAAGCATGGTGAGGTCTATTCAATTGATATAAATGGTGATAAATGTCACAGTCCTTTCAATCACTATATAGGACCTTCCCTATTGTTTTACATATTTTTACAGTCAGAAACTAAAGAGATGCACATGCACTGTTTGATTTTCATAATCTGGATACACAAACTTGAACTATCTCAGTGGGGGTATTCAGATCATAAGAAAATGTACAAACGAGAGGAGGCCATTCGGCCCATCTGAGCTCGTCCGGTTCCTAGGACCTGATTGATCTCAGAACTTGGTCAAGTCAGCTCTTAAAAGAAACTCAGTGATTCTGCCTCATTAACGTGATCAGGTAGCCCATCCCAAGTACCCTCACAATTCTCTGTGCGAAGATCACTATCAGCCATTAAATCTTAAATGTAGTTTGGTTCCTATCTAAACAGTTAACAGAATTACATTGCAGTGCAATTCTCAAATGCAAAAAATAAAATAGTTTTTGCTACACTGAGACGCTTATGTTAAAACATGGATGCAGACATGAAGGCTGTAAAAAACAAAAAACATTTTGCAAATTTACAACAACCTTGTCTAGACACATGTGCAGACTACAATCGGTACTGAAGCTGATATGGATCATGCATGCTTTTATTATAAAAAAATTACATTTATTTTTGAGTGACTGCACGTTTACACAGAAGAACACATTTTAGAAATAAATGTAATTGGATCTCTGCTGGAGCCTGGAATTAGTAGAGCTTTTAAAACTGTAAGGGGCAAAGCTTTGTCAAGTGCAAGTAACATTTCTGATGGCAGTGGATGAAGCTCAAAGAAGAGCAAAAAGCTTTCTGTTCTACCTGCTCTTTTGTAAGGGCTTATTATGGCTCTCATGCCCAACACTGACTCTGTTGGAACATCATAATAATTGTTCATTTATAATGTGCCCACGTAGAGAAAGATTTTAACAATTACTAAACACGCTCCATGGAAAATATTGTATATATTTGATTAAAACCAATTAGGCTCAACATTTTACTACTAATCCAGCCGCCGGTAAGAAAAGTATTGGAGGATCCTATCTTTTGAGTCACATACCAGGACACCTGGCTAGTTCGGTTTGAGGGTATAGCAAGGGCAATATTTGTGGTGTATTAGTGCAAGGTAATACTATTACATTGTAGTAGTCCTGGTATAGAACCGTGTGACTGACAGGAGCGATCAGTCACTAGCCCCTGTAATTCAGACACTAGTTTCTGTCCTGGTCTGTGGAGGAATCTCCACACTGCTGGTGGATTGCAGAGCACATATATGAATGATAGAGAGCCCACGCATTAGTTCTCACAGTATGTTGTAAATGTTTCAGCAGCAGCAGAGTTGATAACCACACTATAACCTCTGCAGTCCTTTCATTTATAATTTTTTTTTTTTTTTTTTTTTTTTTTTTTTTTGGTGCTGGGACCCATCTTGTGTGACGTCTCTCCTTAAATTAATTCAAAATGGTACCACTATGGTAATTAGGCTTATTTAATGATATTCCCAACACCCAGCAGGATCTAATACTTTTAAAATGTGGATTTATTAGACTCTAGTTGCTGATTGATCTCTAAACGTTGTCAAGTCTGATGAGTGATAGTATGTAAATTATAATAAGAGATAAGAAACTGGATTTCAAAACCTTGACTAGCACTCCCTTGTGATCTTAAGATTTGTCATGGCAAAAGACACAATTTTTCTTCTTCTTCTTCTTCTTCTTCTTCTTCTTCTTCTTCTTCTTCTTCTTCTTCTTCTTCTTCTATCACTTTTGTACTATCGAATGTGTTAGCCCCTTTTAGAAGGTCAGAAAAGGGTTCTACACCAACACATGTTATCAATGTAAATATAAATTCCACCCAACTGTGTCACAGCTGATATAAAGACTAAAGAATCTGTCTCTATTGCTGTGACTGCAGGATATCACGGATTTACAGAAAACTGGAAGATTGGTAAAAGACAAGACAAAAACAAGCTTTCAGTTCATATCATAGATGTGAATAGCATTAATTGCTGAAATCGACCCAAGTTACTAAAATTAAAAATGCATGGTTTTAGGGATTAATATTATACACATTCACTTGCAAGTGGCATACTGTTCTAGCAAATCAGAGCTAAAAAGATACTAAAGCTTTGAAGGCACGCCAAATGTGCGATGCCAAAATATCGAGTTTTTCAGCATTTGTGAAAAAAAAACAAATACAGTGAACAATTTGACTCTCTCTACAGAACATAACTATGTTTGCTTTTGTTTTCAGAGCATTTTCTTGAAAATAATTATCCAAACTCACAGTGCTCAAACACGACTTTGTTATGCATTAGTTTGAAAATTAATTATTTCTTGCAGTCCACTTCTTCTGTGTGTGTGTGTCTCTCTCTCTCTCTCTCTCTCTCTCTCTCTCTCTCTCTCTCTCTCTCTCTCTCTCTCTCTCTCGCTTTGTGTCTGTGTGTATGTATGTCTACCTCTCTCTCTCTCTCTCTGTTTGTGTGTGTGTGTGTGTGTGTGTGTGTGTGTGTGTGTGTGTGTGCGCGTGTGTGTGTGTGTCTCACTCTCTCTGTGTGTGAGACGTGTTATCAAGTCATTCTGAGACTTTGACAGTAACATTAGAGCCTTCTGTGGCATATTGGCTAGAACACTGACGCAAATTCTGAACACCCTCCCTCTGAAAGCAGATTCATTCAGGTCTCATTCAGAATGGTTAGTAAAGCTTTCTCAGGACAGTTTGAGTGGGCACGCAGGATTCAAAACAACAAGGGACAAAAGAGGGATGTTGAGGGTAAAAATCATAAGCTTCTGTGAAAAGATGAAATGTAAAAATGTATCTTGTGGTCTGGTTAGTGATAAGTGATATTGGTTGGATGTTTGGTCATATACTGAACTGTAGTTTTGGGCTGCCAAACTCAAAGCCATTTCCTTGTTTAGCTCAGATAAGGACTGAGAATAAGACTGCAAAGACAGGGGTCTGCTTTTTGATGGGGGTGCTGTGCATAATCTGTTTTAATTCACTGTTTGTTTGAGAAGGTGTTGACACACAGCTTTTTGGTTTGTAAGCATTTGATTATTAATCAAAAACATGCAATGTTTAGACAAAGACAGCAAGACTTTCTGTGATTCAATTAATGAAGTGTCAACCCCTTGAGAAAACAAAGGTGGATAACTGATTTGTTAAAAACGTGTTTGAAAAATTCAAGGGAGGGCAATGGAATTGGAAAAGAGAGGGAGTGCTTAAAATGAATTGAAAAGGGGGGCGTTGGCAAGGGACTCCTTGACAAATAACCAAATAATTGTCTTTGTGTATAAAAGCAAATCATAAACTTATGAATAACAGCATGGAACAGATGCCAGGTGAGAAATTATAAACAGAAACAAGATGCTATTGACACAAAATGTTGTTGGTATTTTGGAATAAAGCAAGAAAATTAATTAGATAAACTACGTTCTTTGTGTTAATTTATTATAAACCAATGTGACCTGATTAAGCAAAGCAGACCTTAAAGACTGTAAAATATTTATTTATTTACTTTTTAATTGAACCTTTTTTAGACCCTTATGTCAAATTTCAGACATGGCAACTTGAATTACAACACTGTACCTCTCCGACCCCCTGTTCCTTTTTTTTATTTATTTTAATTTTTTTTAAAGACTATTTCGACCTATTTCTGTACCCTCGCTATCGTCACAACTCCTGCCCAAAACAACTGCATGAGTGTTCAGTGGAATTTCAACACCAGCTGTCCAAACAGTACATCCAAAACAAGTCCTAAATTAAATACGCAGACACACAGGCTTTCAAAACCACTAAGGAGCACCAGTACAGCATAAAATGGCTCGGGACTTCTTCACGTTTCATGAGTGGAAAAAATAGTGTGCTTGTTACTGAACGTGTTTTATTTAGCATTACACATTTTAACCACAGATACACTATTTTAATAAAATATTATCTTGAATCCAAAGGGTATAAAATCTCAAACGAGGAAATTATTAATTTGCTATATTATTGTGAGTTCCATTGTGTTATGCGATGCAGATGACGCTGTGCACAGCTATCAGTAATTAAAAGTAAAGCCTGTCAATTAATTAATAGCTGATTAATGACCTTAAATAAAATTGCACCAAGTCCTCACCCCAGTTTGCATTCGGTCAGGCAGCAATCACAGATTTGATTAAAAGAAAATACTATACTATATGTAAACAAAGCATACATTATGACAAACACATTTAAAAACTTATTTAACCGTATTTTTTTTTTTTTTCATAAATTAAAAACAAAACGTCTTAATACCAAATAAATAAATACATACAATATAATGTTTACGTTTAGATACGTATACAGAACATACATAGATGACGTACTTATATCCCTAGCTAACTAAGATTTAAATGTTACATGTATTTACCATAGCAAAATCACATTAGTTTGTGGTTTGTATGAAGTTAAACAAATCTTACATACACAATGAAGTGGAAGGGAAGACACAGGGAGGACGTTTAACAAAGCAGCAGAAATTGTTTTGACACCGCAGTGTAACAAAGAAGCATGCAATTTACAACACTCTATTATATTTTTAGTCAGCATCTAAAATATGTAGTGCACTGTCATTTGTAAGTAATGTGTGTCCTTGTGTAGGCCTGTTATTATTTCGTTGCTGTTTTGGTTTCCGTCTGTCACCACAGGCCAAGGCAACAGTGCTTTTCGGGTTAGTGCGGGCATCTTTCAGGTAATTTAAGGGATATTTTTTCACAAATGAAAACTTCGCAAATCAAACATTTAATCTCCCTCTGCATTCAATCAGAAGGATATTGTTCGTGATACATACTACATTCGGGTTCAATAACTCGTGCATCTCTCTCTCTCTCTCTCTCTCTCTCTCTCTCTCTCTCTCTCTCTCTCTCTCTCTCTCTATATATAACCCTAACCTCTGAGTTCTAATAAGGTGGAAGGACAAAAACAAAACACGAAGAACTTTCAAACTATGCAGTTCTTGTGTCATATATATATATATATATATATATATATATATATATATATATATATATATATATATATATATATATATGTATGTGTGTGTGTGTGTGTGTGTGTTGAAATGAGGTAAACCGCAGCGTGAAAAAATGAAGTTATTATTTTTTATTATTTACACAAAAGGTTTAAGTGGGTTAAAACAGAATTTATTTCAGGCCGTTTCGGCAGGTGCGCTTCTTCAGCTGTGCATAGTATGCATTATATTAATCTGCATCCCGACATGTATTTGCTTAACCTTGAAGCACAACCCCCCGCATATCCAGTAGTAGCCCGGTCATATTTTGCTCAGATCACTCTGTGGATTTGAAAAAAGAACCCCTTTAGTATTCATAATAAACACCCAGCTGTTTGCATTTTAAACCCAAATAGTGTATTGTATTGTATTTCAAATAAACAAAGAGAAAACAGGCGACCACGATTAAGCAATATATATATAAAAAAAAAAAACTCAAAATAAACTACTGTAGGTCTATTCTCTTTCCACCGCCCCTTTGCCACCCTTATTGGCTAGTTAGGATCCACGCTATCCCCCCTACCCGTCTGTACTGCTACCCCCCTTATGAAGCTTGACGGCTATCAATAATATAAATAACACTCACACTAAACATACACCTTGCTTTTGATTGGCGCCAACATTTGCCAATCACAAAGTGTAACCCGCCCCTGCGTTCTAACCCGCCCAGCGAGTCCGGCTCTTCGTCGCTGTTGGCTGTCGCTCCTGCCCGTTGCAGGCTGAGCTATCCAATCGCTGAACAGTGGGCCGAGCGTCGTGGTTGATACAGTCTCGCAGTAGCGCTCGCTGATCGGACCGACCCTGCGCTCACCGGAGAAGAGTAACCGCCAGCGAGAGAGAGAAGAGGCGAACCAGGAGGGGGCTGTGGAGTTTTATAAACCGCGATATAGCAGGAGGGCAGAGAAACGAGAGCGATCGAGTCGTGGGGGGGTCGAGGGATTTCACCGCCAAGTTTTAGGATTGTGTTGGCTTGTTCTTCTCGGTTCAGATATGATGATGGTGGGGGAGATGGAAGTGAAGCAGGAGAGACCGAGGCCGAGTCCCGATTATTTGATGCAGCTTCTGAATGAAAAAAAGCTGATGTCGAGCCTGCCGAACCTCTGCGGCATCTTCACACATCTCGAGAGGCTGCTGGACGAAGGTAAAACAGTGTTAAATACATAAAAAAATAAATAAAAAAGCACGAAAAATCGTGCAGGTGGGTCTATATAGAGACAAAACTGCACCACGCTGAGAGAGAAGTCTAGGCGATCTGGGATTGAGAAATACCTCCTGTCGCAACTTCAGAAACTGCGGAGACGGAGGGTTTTTTGGGGAGTAGGGAGTGGGGGTCATTGACAGGGCGAAAGAGTATATTGTTTTTTTTTTTTAATTTTATTTACAGCCCCTACAGTAAAGTATCTGTACTAGGATATGTGTTTTGTCGTGCTTGTGTTGTATGTTTGGTTGTGCGGTAGCAGCCCGTCTTTGTAAAGAGTTGCTCTTGTGTAAAGTTTTGGAGGGCACTGGCTTGCACGCCAGTTCTTCCCTCGGTTTTGACTGCTGCATTGTTTCTGCCGTGGATCCGACGTGACGTTTCATTTTGTTAGCTGTCTTTGTCAACAACGCTCATTCGTTGCCCGGTGTTGGTTTTGTGTGAAGGAATTTGATAAATTTGCTTAACGAAAGGAGTGCCTTTGCTTTTAATAATACGTTGAAACCTCCAATCGTTGTGTATTTCTTGCCATTTGTCTTGAGAGAGAGAAAAAAAAAAAAAACAGGAAAACGCGGGGCAGTTTTGAACAAAAGTGTACAAGTAGCGTTGTTGTCAAGTACGGTGCGTGTGTGCAATGCGGCGGGGTGGGGGTGGGTAGGAATGCAGTTTCCTTTGCCAAAGTAAAGTGGACGGGCACTTTTTTTTTTTTTTTTTCAGATGTTTTGACGTGCTTGCTCGGTATACGGGAGAGGAAAACTCTAGAAGGCCTGTTGCGCACCAAACATAACTTTTTTGTTAAAAAAAAAAAAAAAAAAAAAAAAAAAAAAAGTTTTAAAGTTAACACCATACGACAGATCTGCGAGCTGTAGAATTCTGTTCTTAAAAGTACTTTTTCATATGACGAGTACGTGAAGTTTAAATTTGTGCTCGAAAGACTGAAGCGAGGAAAGTGATTTATATTATTTAAATTTAAATTTGAAACGCTAGAGAGCGCCACTTTTCTCCAGCTATTGCATTCAGGAATTTGGACTGGAGAACAACACACTTGATGTTTGGTGGCTGTTGTGTAATAACAAGACGCACGGAGCAGAGCAGTATCGTAATATACGTGGTGAGGGATAATTTGAGTTAGTTTGGTTGTTTACCATGTGCTGTTGTCCATACGTCAGCCGCCACATACAATCAAATTAGTCAGTTTTACACCACAAGTTTCATACAAATATTTAAGAAACCGCGGTCTGTTTTGATGATACCTTGCACACACGGCTTTTGACATAACCTGCAGTCAGACGTTGAGCTGGATAAATAGTGAAACGAAATAATGTATAGTTACAGTATTCGCAAAGAGAACGGTTCCTAAGAACAATGTCGTAACTTTTGTGTCGATTAAATACTCAACAACACTGGTATCTACATGGTTATGGGAAGCGTTTTTGTATCGTTTAATAGGCTGTTTGATCATAACTTACTTGATTGAAAGGCAACTGTTAATATATTTTAATACAATTAAACTGAAACGGGAAAGTATAATAGTGCCAAATGCTACAGGTACGGATTTGCCCTTGGGCTAATGCAACACATTATGATTTGCCTAGTACTGTGCATGAAATATTTCAACTCATGGGTTCAGATTTAAGCCTCTGCTTCTTGCAACAGCTAGCTTTCCCTTTGTTCCAAAAGCCAGCCGCTGCGAGCTGATCTTTGGCAAGTAATTCCTTTCCCTTTTGCTATGATGTATTCACGTTTGGCTCTAACATGTTCCTAAACTATTTAAGTGCAGGATTAGGGAGTGGCTATTTACAACCTGTAGACAAGGCAGAAGCAGGGTCTAGAGTCTTGGTGACTTCTTTTTTTTGTATGTGTGTTGCGTGGTCTAAGTCGTTTGGCCAACCTTTTTGTTTGTAGTCTGTTTTCTGAATTTTGTTTTGTGCCAGAAAACAAGTACGGTTTTACAAAAAAATAATATTGATATTGTAGCTTTTTACAACTTTATTCCTTATTCTCTATTGGATATTTCTGGAATGTTACATAATTTTTCTAGTTTTAACATGTTCCGACCAAAATGATTTGGCTTTTTCCTTAGTTTTGTTCTCCTAAGGCTCTCTATAAAGTAATCTTGCCTGAGTGCTTGTTATCTGCCTTCGCAGTGATTCTGACTTGTGGAGTCTATACAGTCAGGGAGCGCTGCTATTCTGGTGGTAGGGAACTGTGGAATAACAGCATCTGTCCACAGTTCATCAAGGTGACACCGAAGTCATTGGGTAGAAGGTGTGATAAGCAGCTGAGTGGCAGCCAGAACACACTGTCTAAATAAAACTGGAGTGCTCTCGAACGACAATTTCCAGCCAGCCACGCAGCGACCCTTTCTAGTTGTCACCTGCCCAGAATGGTCTTGGCAGCTGTATCCACATTCCTCCAGATTAACTCTTGCGTTCCTGTGTTGGTTTTTTCCAGGGCAGTATAATTGACACCCTTGCGTCGCATACCTGTGGCGCTTCCTTGGTTTACCACTGGGGGATTAAGCTGCCAAGGTCACTCTACTGACTGAATTTAGAAATTCTGTTGCATGGCAGTAGTGTTTTGGCTTTAGTTGCCCATGGGTGCAATGGTGCAAATGGCTTTGTAGATTTCCATGCATGTTTTACCGAAACCTGCCCTAGTGAAGTTACCTTGAAATTGAAAGTATCCCACAGTCATGTATTATTCCTTGTTGTTTGAACATATTGAGGCAGACCATAGTTTTACCTTCCATGCACTTTATCAGAGCAAACCATTATGTTTGTTGACCTCCCTCTAATGTTGTTTTCGCTAGTGGGAGGGTTAACTGAAGGCTCCAAGAAAAACTATTTGAGATATTTTGAACCTTGGTTTTGGTAACGTGGTATTTAAACCAAATTATCAGAAATTCCCTTTCAGCCCGAAATCCAAAGTAAATTTGATTTAATATTGGAATTAATAATGGGTTAAATAAAATATAAAAAAAATATAAAGAAGAGATGTCTGAATAATTTCTGTTGCCATGGGGAAAGACGGCCTCTTTCTTTTTGGCCTCTTATCATTTTCTGTTACCTCGCCACGTTATATATGGGAGACCCCATCAACAGCTTGATATTTGAAACACGTTATCAGGTTCCTGCATACGTGTTTATTAACAAACTAGAATCTGTAATCTGTCCTAACCCACACTGGCATGCTGCTGCTTTGACTGATAAAGCTGTCGGGCCATCAAGCTGGCTTTTATCTGTGCCTCTTCTCTGATCAAACAGTAACTTTTGTCTAAACTCTTCTGTTTTGGCTTTTGACCAGCACCCACCTCCCTCTTCACCTGTGTTCACATTAAATGAATGCTTTGAGTTTCTTTTGAAAGTGTGAATGAATTTTGGTAGTGGTTCTAAATATAGGATTTCACAAAATCCAAAAAATATCAGCTTGCCGCTGTCAACCTTATTTAACTTCTGCTACTGTGAATTCCCTTGTTCTGTTGTGCCAGCATAATTGTCTTCTCTAAGGCTTTTGCAAGTTAGAAAGCTAATTTACCAGTAATAAAACTATACTTGTACTATACTATACTCCCACTTTTTTTCTGAAAGGAAAACCAAACAATGTAGCCTAATGTGTGTCTTGTGGTCTGTTTGTTCTCTGTCCCTCACTAGTGCATTCTTTATGAATGTAGACGAGGCCTCGCCCTGCAAATTCTTCAGCTTCTTGGAATGTCTTTGCATGTCTGTGGTGGAATCTGTGAGTTTGGCCAGAGGGACTGATTTGAAATTCCAGAGTGGTAATAGCCTGAGGGAATGGGGCATGGCACGCTGGCTTCACTGCAAATAAGAGTTCAGACAATAGGAGGTTAACTGTGTAAATTAGATAGCGTGTAAGTAATCAAATTTCTAGGTCTACAGATTTGCAGTGTAGCCTGAGTAGGGGTTATTTAATTTCTTGCTGCAGTACCTACAGTATATTTACATGCAAATATCAGGTCTAAACCTTTAGCTGGGTCAATTGCAATGACTAAGGACTAAACAGCGTATGAGCTAGTAGG
>NW_024472094.1:0-9997 GCF_017654505.1 Polyodon spathula | reverse complement strand
GTATCAAATCCCAGCCACCTAGTAACCTTGGAACATTGTTGTAATGAAGTAGCCACTGTGTTTTTATTCTCCATGGATACTGTAATATAGCATTTAAAGTTTGGGTGCCTGCATTCACAGTGCCTGGTTCGTGGTTTTGTGTTGCTCTGGGAATGCAGGACTTTGGCTTGACAATAAGATTGAAACTATTTTTAAAAAAGTATTCAAACTGGAGTACACTGCTTTGACAGTCTGAAAAGTAAATGTGTGTGTGTATACTATAAAGCAGCAGTGTTTTTTTGACAACCAGTTCTTGGTATGTCTTCATTTACACAGCGTGCTATTCATTACTATTGAAATCCCTCCCTTGGGCATGCAGAGTCCTAGAAGCTTTAAATGACTCGATAGAATAGACTGGAATAGTTTAACCCGTCACAGGATTGTGTGAGCATATTCTTGAATTGTAAAAAGATGTTGGCTGTGGTCATAAGCTTAACTTCCAAAGCCCTGTTAAAATGGCCAGGCTGTGAAATAAGTTCTACAAATCTCTCCTTGTTTTGGTGCTGGCAAAGACAGCTCGAGGGGGTCCTCTCGGCGCATTTCTGTGTTACTCCTTGTTAATGAGTTTAACTTGTCAAGTAAGTATAAAGATGTGTAAAAACTGCTGGTCTAATTTGCAGTATTTTGAAATGCACTGTCAGCTTCAGTAGGAGGTGGCAAAATAACACTGCTGAAAGGTACAAGTATGTGGCCTTGTAGTATGAGAACAACCCTTGAGCTAAAATTTATAATCTGATTATCCAAAAATGATTAGTTTAAAACTCTGATTTACTAAAAAAAGAAAAGGTCGTCCTACACACTACAGTAATAATCTGTGCAACCCTAAATCCCTGACTGTCGGGTCAAAATTGTGTTTAACTGTTAACACACAGCAGGAAAGTACAGTTCAACATTCAGGGGGTTACTTAACTGAACTTTAGAGAAGGGATGATGTTCAGAGCAAGTGGATATGGGTCTTTGTTTCAAAGTAGTATAATTACCAATACATGTTAAAAAAAAAAAAAAAAAAACACACACACACACTATTGAATGTGTATATAAAACTCACTCAAGTTATACAAAGAACAACCCCTTTTAACCTTTTGAAATGCATCCTGTGAAACAGATTGTTTGCACAACTGCAGCAGCTTTCTGGAACGTAAGACTAAACATTGTTAATGAAATCCAGGGTTCCAGAGGAACCCTGTCATGGAGAAGTAAACAAAATGATTTAACAAGAAAAACCTCCTTGATAGATAGATAGATGCTGTTCTCTACATTATTGTATGTCGTTTTTGCTAAAATTATATTTCACAAAGGGACGAATTATGGTCTTTACACCAAAATGCTAATAACAAAAAAATGAAGTAAAATCAAGCAAAGCAAGAAACAGCTGTTTAACTTCATATAATAAGACACAATGTCACCTTATAAAGGGATACTTTCTAAGGCAGGAGCTGTACAAACATTGTAACTTTGTGCAGAGTACTCACTACTTTGCAAAGCCACACCTAATACATCGGAAATGAACTGGCCTTACTTGAACTGCTTGCACGTATTCTCTTTGTTGTGTAAACTACCATTTGGTTCACCTTCAAAATGTAAAGTCTGTGGTCAGATTGAGATTTGCACTATATGGCTTGTGGTAAATTGAGTATGGCTGCACTGTGTAATACTTAACCCCTCTGGTCCACAATTGTTTAAGAAATAAGTCCATGTTAGGGGTTTGAGCGTTTGACCAGTGTTAAACGTGTGAGGTAGCATCATGATGAGATAATGGTTTATAAACATCACAAATGTCTTAGACCCCATTCACGCTTGTGATTGAAAGCTGCCCAGGGCTGCCTTTTCTCATATGTGAATGCTCCAAAAAAGAAAAGGCAACCCAGGGCCAGCCTAGATTTAGACCATCAATTGGAACTACCACAGTAATTCAGCAAAAACCCTACAATTTCTATCGCAGAAAACAAAAATTAGGTAGGAGATTAAAATCTGAGGCATCCATTTGATAACAATCAATTAATAGTCTGAGGAAGCATCACATTTCTTCTTAATGGTAATCCTCCACTGATTTTAAATGAACAGTACAGGTGGTCTAATTAATCGCCCTCAAAACAGGGCTTCTACAAGTTTGTTGTCTTCCAGTTAACCAAGCTATAGAATACCCCCTGTTGCTGTTTGGTGCTAAACTTTTTTTTTTTTTTTTCAGAGGTTTTTATTTTGCAGTGTCCTTCTCTGTTTCCTGAATTGCAATACATAGGAAGAAAATTGCTACAAATTCCAACGCGAGTTACAATAATTGGTCTACTTCCAGCACACCCCACTGGTTTACAAGTTTAAAATGTATGTGCCTAACTCCAGCAGTTATCTTAAGTAGAAAGCATATTTTAAATAGTAATCTGCTCTACAATATGACTGGCATTAATTCAGTAGTAAACTGTGAATGCTTGTGCAGTATATGGTTTCAAATCTACTGCTGGGGTCTGTGTCGTGGTTGCATACAGTATTGGATGCCTTTTCTTTTACATAAGAATGGAGCATCAAAATACTAGTAGCATTTCGCTGGGCAACCAAGGAGCTCACTCATGAGGTAGCCATCCTCGCCCTTCACACGATCACGGGGGCATGACTGTTGTAATATTGCAGTGAAAGCCTGGAGCCATCAGCACTTTATTTCTGCAAGCAAGCAATTTCCTCGAACAGGAGGTCATAAAATTGCCTATACATTGACTTCTGCATTTGTAAAGCCGGCTATTGCAGCCAGTCAAAGGAGAAAATTGTTCTGCCACATGAGCAAATATTGCTTCTGCACGAAAAGTTCAATTCCATTCCCTGTGCTCGTATAGACTTTATTAATCCCATTTATATCTGTGTTTCATTTATTTATTTATTTTTACCTTGTGTATGTATGTGACCTTTCTTACAAAATTGTTCTGGAAAGACTGATGTCTGGCAGAAGGTAAAAGATGCACTCCTGAATGAGGTTTTCAGAAAATCCAGGATACATTATTATGCATCTTTCTGTTCCCATTCAAGTTGAGGAAGTTACTGCAGCAAGACTTTCTATATTCACACTTTCCACAAATAAGGCTATAGACCACTTAATTAATCAAGCAGACTATTTAAGACACCCGTACTTGAGAGTAGGGATTTAGACTTAAGCATGCTGTTCCTGGTTTGTGTTGAATTACCCAGCCATTTACTGGAAGTGAGGCATAGTCCAGTAATTCCCTGCTCCTGGACAGACAGCATTCCTATATCTGTGGTCATTATTTCCTCAGGAGAGGTACTCTTTAGCTGTGTGGTGTGCTGAACGAGCCCAGATTCTGTTAGCAGCCTCTAAATACGCTTGTTTGATCTGTCTTGTGCAGTTAGTCATAAAAAGATTAGTGCTTTGTTTCCTTGGTAAGATAGAGCTGCTGTATCTGCCAACTTTCTGCTTTAGTTTTAGTCGATCAAACCGCTATTGAATAGCTGAATTAGGCGGTTTGTTTGCCTCATTGTAATCTGTGTATTTTCTGCTTGGATTGAGTTTCCCATCTACATCATTGTCTTATGGTTGGTCATGATGCAACATTTTGACAAATCTGTTTTGGTAAACATATTGTATGTTGCTGAAATAAATCCCAAATTCAATTGCTGATTTGGTCCTGCTAGTTTCAGATATACAGCGTTTCCTTTTTAAACGGGGTTAGCTTGCTGGGCTCTGACCTGCAGATCAGTTTGAGAAGCTGGGGTTGGTTGTGGCTTTGGTTCAAGCTGCCAGGGAACTGTGATTTGAACCAGTCCTAGATCCCTGTTGTGTTTTGATTTTTCAAAGACACAGACACACCTGCCGACTATAAAATAGTACTACTGTAGCAGCCAGGATGCATGGCCTGTCTCATTCATTTAATGCATTGCATTGTTCATGCTCCAGATGTCACAGCCCAGCATACTTGAGTCCCCATATATAAATATATATATATATATATATATATATATATATATATATATATATATATATATATATATATATATATATATATATATATTATATATATATTAGTGTATGTACTGTACATTTTATTATACAGCGGAACAGTAGCAGAGCTGTGGGTTTTACAAATATGTCAGAACTGTAAGTGACTTATTGCAATGCATTTGAGGAACAGAAACACGTTTTCTGTGCTTGGCTGAGTAATGACTCGCCAGCTTTTGAAGCGTCTGTATTTTACGGTTGGAAACCTTGTTATGCACAGGAGTCCTAAAATAGCCACGCGATTTTAAACTTAACGTGCAAGTGCCGTTAACCAAGACTTCTTATTTGAAACACAGGTTGGTTTTTCTAGCAGCTGTACTTCTCAGTTCACAGACTGCCTACAGACCAGAGTCATGATGTGAGGAGCGCTTGAGGAATCAAACGTTCTGCTGGAGCATGCCAGTAATTACTCAATTGGGTAATAATAAAAACAAAAAAAAAAATGCATTAAAGAAATTCCTGATTAGATTTGCAGACCAAGGCAGGACCTTTATTTGACACAGTATAGCTATGTTTATTTAGTGCTTTTTGCCAGACATTAGCCTAGCAGCTGGTGTGGCATCACAAAAATGAAAGATTTTGGTGGTTTACTTACGACAGTTGTTTTATTAATTCTTAGTGTTTTCTTCCTGTGGTTGAGCTAGCTAACATGCTTGGCACGGTCCCATAACTTTGACGTCGTTGTGAAGGGGTGTTTTCATGGAGGCTGGTTCAGGAAACAGGCCAGAATTATCAGTACAGAACACATTCTGTAAGTGGTCATTTCCTTCCTTCCTGTTCTGACAATTATGAATTTCCTGCCATTATTGTATTTTTGAAGGGTGATTGTGTTCTTCCTGTATGGGTCCCTGTCAGAGACCTTACAAGCCAGCTGAATCTTTATTTGTAACCCTTTATGGAACTGGATAGTGCTTCCAAAAAAAAAAAAAAAAAAAAAAAAGTTTTTCAAGATGATAATCCCATGTGAACGTTCTCGGTGTGTGTTTTCGTAACGATGGTTCGTGATTTATTGAATGATACTTATAACACAAACTTTAACACATGCCTTCTGTTTAGTTTCTGTGTCTCTGTCCTGCCAGACACAGAAACACGCACCGCTAACACAGCTGTTACGATCACAGTTACTGTACAGTTAACAAGCAGTCCTTGAGTAACAGCCGCTGTTGTGTTGTGGTTTCTAAGTGCAGCGTAACCAAGGCAGAATGTAGTGAGTAATGTGTGGAAGCTGTGATTATTGGATGCCAAAGGGAAGGGAGGAATCCAGATTTGTCCATGCCATGCTTTCTGGAATTCTGTCTGTATATGTGTTTCTTTCTTAAACTGGTTTCTGATGGCGGGATGTGACATCTGCTGCAGTAGATCCCTGGCCCCCGACTTCCTGTATGCCCTGGTAACTGTTTCCTAATCTTCATGCACTGTTAGCCAAGGAAACGAGACAAGCAATCCTAATGCCATTGTCTTGTTTCCATTTAGGACTGGGGTTGAACCGTTTTATAATTGGACTGTTAGGTGCGGGTGTGCACGTTGATGATTAACTCTAGCTATTCAAGTAAACTCTGAGTGATCCTCTTCTCTTAGTAAAGGTAGCTCTGTAAAAAGCCAACCCCCTTCCCAAAATGTGGAGTGTTCTCCATACACCTTGCATGAAGACAAAATCTGGCACTGGGACAAAAACAGCTAATGTATTTCTGTTGTGTATGTCCATTAATGATTGCATCAGTAACATGAAAGCGTTCTGGCTTATTGCTGCAGTACAGTGGGGTGTTTGGTCACCTTCCCTTGCTCTGTCATTCTGTCCGGGTTGCGCAAGAATCAGGGTTGGCTGATTTTTAAATCAAGTCGATTTTTAAATCCCAGATTTTTTTTTTTAAATCATTGATTTGAATCCGTTTTTCATTTACTCCCTATTTTGTATAGATTCTCAAGGAAAAGACATGAAAAGTATATTTTAAAAACCTTCTGTTAACACAAACATCGTAAACTCTTACTGTCTATAAATTAAATCTCTTAGGGCTGTGTTCTGATCACAGCACAGATGGAGGTGTAAGAGCGAACGGCGCTTGCCCTGCTATTCTGTAGCGCATAAATGGAGCAAAGACGTAAATACTGCACTGAAATGGTATTCTGAAGACATATCTTGCCCGTTATAGAGCGCCTGACCCATGTTCCCCGAAGCGATTCTTGTGACAGTGCAATAGGGTCCCAGATAGACAACTGAGCACTGTGTTAAGACCCACTGAAATCAGATTTATTTAATGCTACAATCAACTGAACATACTATAAAAAGCAAAGTAGTCCTAAGTAACAACTGCGTGTGTTTGGACTGACGCAGAAAGAGAAAATCAAAGAAAGAAAAGAATGACAGGGATGAGTGAGGGGGGATTTTTCTCTGACGTATTCCATCGCTCAATTCTTGTAGTTCACATTTAGAGGATGCCACAGTGATACATTTAATTTGCTTTATTTAAGAGTGAGTAATTTAGTTTGGTATGTAACGTATTCACAAACCACCATTTCCAACATCCTTAAATTTACAGTTTGGAGGTGCTGTACAGCTACAACTACGGTACTACTACAAAAAAAAAAAGAAATCCATAATTAAGGGAAAAAAAAAGAAAACTATCTTAATAAAAAAAAAAAAAAAAAAAAAAAAAAAAATCTGATTTAAATCAAATTAAAAAAAAAAAAAAAAAAAAATCGCCAACCCTGGCATAAATATGACTCTCCAGAAGCTGCTGCCTTTTAATTTGTGGAATTGGGAAGGCAGTGTAGAGCCAGGCTTGTCCTCCAGGTTTTGCATGAATGATTTTAAAGCATTATAAGCAATTCTGTCCTTTTTGAAAGCTGCATTTGCTAGCGAAGACAAAGACAAATGATTTGAAAGAGAGGAATGCAGGGGGTAATTTTTTGGTAAGCTGAGCATTTAAAGACTAGCTGTAAACTTGCAGCTTGGGAATGAAATTGGAGGCTGTCATATGGTGGGTGTCTCTGCAGATTTTCTTGACTGGCCTTTTTATGCTAATGTGGCATTTCAGGAAAAAAAAAAAAAAAAAAAAAAAAAAAAAACTTTCTGCAGGAAGACTTTAAGACACATGCATTTTACATGTGCTGTATTACTGAATGAAGAATACACAGTAGAAATTCCCGCACATAATTGACCTTATTACATTCGAGACGGCCTGTCGTGCCAGGTGATGCTTTAGCAGTCCATATTGGCACTGATTTTAAACTTTTAGAACTTGTTGAAACATGTAATCTTACATTATCATCTAAATCAACTTTTGCCAGCTGATTGTAAAGATAAGGTTGGGACAGCCTTATGTTCTCTTAAAGTGCTTGTCCTGGCTGGCATTTAGTATCAGTGTAATCTTTTGACGCTTAATCTGGGCTTCAAGCAATGCATCTGTTGCAACTTTCCTGAAGACTGACTAATGCACTAGACTGCCAATGTATTCATTACCAATCTGGCTCCATGCCTAGATTTTATGTACAAAATAGCATAATTTGCCAAAAACTGTGTCACTCAATTAAGACAAAAACAATCCAGAGTATCCGGGTTTCAGAAATGTGTATTTTTGGGGGATGTTTTCAGCATACACTTTTTTTTTTTTTTTTTTTTTTGTGATCTCCTGATCTCAGGATTGATGCCAGCACTGTATTTCCTGTTTGGTTTGCAGATCTACTGGGTGCAAACTGTGCCCCTTGTGCCAACCACCAGGTGTGCTTCCCCATGGATCCCACCTGCCTTGCGTCTTCACTGCTGAAAGCATTAATCCACTTGATGAATCCATTAAAGCATTAAAAGAAAGCTTGCTGTACTAATAGAAGCTGTGACACATCGCTCTTGCAGTGAGATACTAATGATTCATCCTGATGACATTACAGACGCTACACTTTGTCCCAGGTGTTCTCACTGGAAGCAGCATCTTTTGCTTCCTCAGTATTTCTGCAGTTAGTGTGACCATGAGTGATACTGCGTCTGCTCTAGTATGCTGCACATTTCTGTGTCTTGTATAAAAAAGCTCCTGTCTGTTGGTGTGATCATTAGTAATGTTTGCACATGCACAGCATGTGTTGTTAAAATGTCTTGGCCCGTTTTTTTTACAAGATGAAAACAAGTTTCACATGTTTGGAAGATTGTTTTATTTATGGGTCAGTGCAACCTGATCAACCTGAAATGTCTCATTATTTTATGCTGGATGTCAGCAGTCTTATGGTGACAGTTGATTTTATCTATTCCAGCAGGATATATTTTCATAACAATATTTTCTGAAGGGAAAAAAAAATGATATGGGTTGCCCATAGTTGAGTTTGTTCTTAATCTAATCATTGTGGCTAAGAGTCAGTTACCCAAATCATCATTCATTTGCATTTCAAAAACATGTATTTAAACATATTCTTTTTGTATTTAAACCAGATTTTAAAATAACCAATTTAATAACCCAAAATAGTAACTGAGAATAATCCAGAAATAATAAAGCTCCAAACACTGTAGTCTCAAGGTAGTGAATAAAGCCTGCTGGTTGAATTGGTGACCTACTGTTCTTTTGTGGACTGCCGACCCTTGCAGCATTTATTAACCTGCTTTCTCTTTGTGTTTGCAGAAATCAACAGAGTAAGGAAAGACATGTACAATGACACAGCGAGCGGCCTTGTAGAGAAGCATCCTCTGGAGCTGCCTGACCCGCTGGGACCTGTTGTACATGTACAAGAAAAACTCTTTGTGCCTGTTAAAGAATACCCAGACGTGAGTACCTGTAGCCATTACTGTTGTAGTAAAGGACCACTAGAAGAACACTGCTATTGAAAGAAATGAGACCAGTCACTTATTAGTTGATTCCCTTGTAAACTTGTGCACTAGGTAAATGGAAATTCTGAGATCAATCATGAACAATATAGCGGTTAGTTTTTCCCTCATCTTGTACAATTATTGGAACAAAACTGGAAGGAAAATGATTTTAAAGTCTTGACTTGGAAAAACAAAGTGGTACCATATGGTAATATAGGAACCCTGGAATGCTGCAAGAGATAATGTTGCAAGTGTGACTTATCACTTTAGGCTAGCAAGTTTAGAAACCTGTTACATCATGAAAAACACCATTGCCAGTACAGTACTAGTGAATTAAACAAGTTTTGATTATCCCTTAGTGGTCCATTTATTCAGCACAGGTGCGTTCGGTCCAATTTATTTTCACATGCGCTGTTTATTTTACACATGCTGTTTTAAAATATTTTTTCAGAGTAAAACAGGTTTAAAAGGCAGTGTATGGCAAAAGGACATCAGTACTGTATCTCCAGCCAAGCCCCAGCCCTTGTTCGCTGTATTTTTCACATACCTCTTTATAGACGTGCATACTGATAAATCCTATCCTGATCACTCGTTTTATCACCAAACTCCTCAATAATGCGATCTAAGTCATTATTTTATTACTATAACATCTCAAAAAGCCCTGCAAATGTTCATGATATTCTTTGAGAGCTGGATGCGGCTTCATTCGGCACCTATCGGTCTCACTCGGCCATTGAAAGGTTTTCTCGGCTTTTTCCAAAGAAAAATCGACTAGAGACCTGTGCTTTACGTCTTTTTGATATTGGACTGGAAAGGGAATATTGGTCTGACATAGGACCACAAAGGGTTAAGTGTTGCTTTGTAAGATAGATTCTAAGGGTACTCCAGGATTAGAAGTCTTCAGGAGCTCCCACGCAGTACTGCTTGTGCTTGTGGCAAAACTGGGGCTCGAAGTTCTGCGCCTATCGGCAAGACTAAATAGCCATTTTTTGAAGAGGAGCTGGGGGTTGTTTTTTTTTGGTCACTGCATGTGGGAGATTACCTATTCCCATCCAATAGAAAGCCTTTGTTAGGTTGAAGCTTCCTCCTTTTCTCCATGCTACCCAGCTCTTTCTCTTCTCTGGTGGTAGGAGTTGTTCAAAGGCCTGTCTAAGTGGGTATTACACTGG
>NW_024472093.1:0-25000 GCF_017654505.1 Polyodon spathula | reverse complement strand
TGCCGACTTGCTGCAAGCATTGCACTCATTTAACCTCAGGCTTTGAATTGGATGCTATGTTTAAAAAATAAACCCCCCGTCCTTTCCATCAGACCTCGTCTTGCTTTATTTATAACCAGGCCTGGCATGGCTTTTTGAAACTTAATCAGAGGTGAGCCGAAAGCTGTCGCTCTCATTTCTCACCTCCTTGGCCAAGACTTTAGCTGGGTGCTGACTGATCCTGTGTGGTCAATGTCGAGGATATCCATGTCACACTTTACAGGAGAAACATTTCTCTTTCTAATCTGCTCATTGGAAGAAGGTCAGCCAGCTATTGGACCAGTCAAGCATGAAATGCATTTTCCCCTTGACAAACCTCACACTGATAAAGGGCTTGATGCTGCTTTCTTCCTTTTTAAATGACATGGGCCGGCGGTACCATAAATAAGATTTTCAATTCTGGTAAGACTGTGCTCTCAGCTTTTGGAGCTGGAATTATGATTAATATTCACACAGTCCTGACCTGGTATTTTTCAACACCAGTAGTGGAGTTGAAAGATTTATTCTCCATTTAGCAATAACTTTTTTTGAGAGAGGTGCTGTTTTACTTGGGTAGATTCTGCCTTCTGAGCACCTTTTGAAGAATTATAGGTCCCTGGTAGTAGACAAGCTGGGTTGGAACATGTGCCCTGCTGGAATTCTGCCACTACCTAAGAAGATTGTTGTCGATATGGGTCATTACCATTTTGGAGATCCAAGCCTGATCAAGAAACTGTCCTAAGTTGATCTCTCTTCACTCTCCATTTTATACACTCTTTATTGAATGCATTTATTTAAGTGAACTAAAATGTTACATTCACAATTACTGTATTCTATTATAAATGATTTAAATACTACTTTTCATGTCAACTAGAACACGGACACATCTTTACCGAATGCCATTTGTCACAATTCATCGATACATAATGTCAGTTGTAAAAGAAGTGCCAACTGTTAATAACAATGACTGAAACTACCGTACAGTGATAAAGCAACTACACTTATTTCTGTAATCTCGCCAATTTTTTTAATTCTGTAATCTCGCTAAGCAAAACACAGCAAGGCTGTGGTTTTTGCATTCTGTGTCAAAGCGTATAGCCCCTAGTAATTCATGTGAAGTGACGCTCTACTTGTAAGCACCAGATAGTAATTACTGATTTGATACAAGTCCTCATCATTCCCCTTGGGCTCTGACCTTAAACTGGTCTGTAATTGGTGATTTAATCCCCTTTGTGTCCAGTCTACTGTTTAAAAACAACTGTTTATTTTCAGGTTTCACTATCTTCATTAGCCTTTTTATTCCTTCCTAACAACTAAATGCTCTTGCATTTTTATAAATGCTGCTATTTACTATTTGCATGAAGTTGAGTATCTTGGCTGCAATAACACCTCTCTATTATTGCACTAACAAGCTCATTATGAATAACAGATCCTTAATTCTCGTCAACAGCACACCCTGGCTATTACTGCCTTGGCTTCGTATTGGATTTAAAATACAGCCAGGAGACTTGTTGTATGGTGTTTTATTACTTGAACTGACACTTTGCGTTACTTTTATAAACTGGCTGTTTTCGGCATTATTAATTGAGAATTAGTTTATATCCTTTACGTGGTTAGTTTCATGTGTCAATAACATAGAAAGTGAGCCACCTAGACAAACAGAATAGGCTTACAACTAATCTTTATCCTGTGAGGATAACCAGTTTTTGTGGTATGTACCACTCTTAACCCCTTGCTGCCCAGTGTCCACTATATTTGAAAATAGGCATTAAATAGGTATGGGAACATAACCAGGGCAGTAAAGGGTTAATTGTGAACACAATGACACCATCATACACCTACTATAAACATTTCTGAATTTATTCCATTTGATGTCTCCTTATATACTGTACATTCCAAGCACCCATATTGTCCTGTAAACATCAGCACCCTGCCAGCAATCACTTCAGAAACTTAATTGAAGCCTTCCTCTAGAATGCTGGATCCAGGACCAGGTAATTTGATTTGTCTGGTTGTCATTGGATTAATCAGCAGCACAGCAAGCAAAATAAATAAAATAAAAAAATAACTGATTGTGAGTCTTGTTTGAGTGTGCATGCATGTAATGTCAGACTGAAACTCGTAAAGGAATATAACTTACTAATAGGATAGTGAATGGGAGGGGGTGCTGAAAATGCAAATGTAAAAACGGCTGAAAGATTCAGCGGTTTGCAGCATTTGAAACTGACTAGTATGATTTGTAAACAAGCTTCACATTTTTAAACCACGTTTAGCTATATTTTGACTTCCTGGCATAATTTAATTTAAATAGAAATTACTAATGTTCTTGTTGGCCTCTGAATCTTAGATACTGTAATCCTTATTTTTCCAGAAATACTAAAATCTTTTGAATGATTTAGACATTTAGAAATATTTTTTGTAATTATACCTACAGTATGTCTAAAAAGGACCAAATGTTGAGGCAAAATCATTTAGGCCTAACTTATTGAAAATAAGCCCTGATGTTTTCAAAGCAAAACACATATAGCAACTTATTTAATTTTCAATCTAACCTTTTTCAGGTTAATTTCGTGGGTTTACTTTATTGTTGACCTACAAGGCTTTGCACGGTCAGGGTCCTAGTTATAAAATGGACCTTCTTAGCCCTTGCATCCCTGGGAAGCTGCTTCGATCCTGTAACTCTGGGTTGTTATAATGCATGCTTCCAAAACGTGTTCCGCTCGGAGGGCGTGGCTGTAGCTGTGTTGCTCCTTTTCTTTGGAACTCACTACCAACTTTCATTAGAGAATCCACAACAGCAGCCACATTTTTAAGACCATACTTATTCTCCCCTGTATTTTTTTAAACGCTTTGATTCTACTGCAGTCTACACTGTTTATTATAATATACTGTACTTTTATGGTGATTTACCTATTTTATTTATGTATAGAGTTTGTGTTTTGTAATGTTTTTTTTGTTTTGTACAGGGCCTTGAGACAGCTTCGGGAAAGGCGCTATAATAAATGAGTTATTATTTCAGTTCTTTACATGCATGTCTTATAAACATGTTGTAAAGATTTGTTTAAAAAAAAAAAAGTGATGGAATGCTTTTTATCCTGAAGTTGAAACATTTAGGAAACGAATAAATTAACATCGCTATCTAAAAGTAAGATTAGCCAAACGCTACAGCATACAGATTCCCTTTCGTCATGTTGGTGCACATTTAATATTCCTCTCTGTTCTTTTGTCAAACAAAATGTCTGTTGTGATATCCCACACCAGGAATATCCTTTAATTGTATTTTTGTCTAATTGTGGTTGGCAGCGCATTGGAGGCAAAGTGCTGTTAGAATCACTAGGGCATGTCTTAAAATAATGCCCTGAACCTTAATCTAGCACCTTCAGCAGCAAGCTGCTAATAAACTGAGTTGAATGCAAGCATTAAGGTGCTTAATAGTTTTGTTGTGGTAAGTCTTGAGGGAGATTAATGCAGATACCTTGAACAGTCTTAGCATCAAACCACTTACAGAAGAAACTTTTATAGGGTTATAAAACTACTGATAGATGGCCTGAGACACATTCTTGCTTGCACAGACACTTAGAACCTAGTGCATTTGCAGAGCTTGATTTTAATAGCGTAGCAAGTCAATTTGTTATGCAAAAGGTAATGACTTAGATGAGAATTTTAAAACCGAGCTGGATTTTTGAAAGGCTGATATCTAGAGGTCTGTGTTTCTACCAGGTATCAAGCATGTGGAAGTTGTTAAATGGTTCCACAGTAACTGGGTTTCAGTAATTGCCTGTCTTCCCCTTTCATTTTCCGCGACTTTCATACAACCCCTCGGCACAGTGAAATATTAACACCCTGACAGGCTTGTGACAAAACTGACTGCTTTAACAGGTGAACAAGATTCATGGAGGGTCGTTATGAAAAGCTACAGCAACTCTGTTCCACTTATTGTTTGTTATCCCCATCTGGAGATGCAAATGCTGGCTAAAGGGGTATAATGGAGGTGTCTGCACATACATACTGCTGCGTTTTATTTATAAGGTTGTCTGGATTCAAACAATTTTCTTTTACACCACTCCATGGATATAATTCCTCCAATGGTTGGCTCATATTGTATTATCAAGCTTTAGATGCAGCCAGAACTGTTTGATTTAATGTGACAGGATAATCTCTCATGATTTACAATGCCCTGATCACCTTAGATCTAGTTTGGATAGAGCATTATCTCTGAAATCATGTAATCAAGGTATATTACTTGTATTACTGTTTCTATGGAGCTTTTGATTGTCCACAGATTTGCCTCGCAGCTCATTGGCCTTTAGTCAATCTACTGTATGATAGTGGATTCCTGCTTTGGTCAATCTAGTGTATGATAGTGGATTTCCCGCTTTGGTCAATCTACTGTATGATAGTGGATTTCCTGCTTTAGTCAGTCTACTGTATGATAGTGGATTTCCTGCTTTAGTTGAGCTACTCTTGGTAACCTACTGGAGTCATTTTGAGTCCATTGCACTTATTTACAATGAGATAGTCAGAAATGGCCATATTGGAGTTCCATTTCATGGGACCTATCCTGAAACACTGACATTGGCCCAACCTTTTACATTTCAAGCATGTTAAAAGCCCCCATTGTATACACTACAAGATGTGAAGGTCACGGAATATTATAATAACTAGATGGGGAGAGCAGTGT
The DNA here is from genome assembly GCF_017654505.1 of Polyodon spathula. Lineage (NCBI taxonomy): Eukaryota > Metazoa > Chordata > Actinopteri > Acipenseriformes > Polyodontidae > Polyodon > Polyodon spathula. Next base: position 20,301 of record NW_024472093.1, on the reverse strand, counting down.
ATTACTTGACAGGGTTAATTGCTACTAGAACAAAAAAATGGCCTCCAATTTCCCTCTACATGCAACTTTATTTGGGCAGAGTGAAAAACCGATTACTTGAATGATATGATGGAGGTATTGCAATTCTGCCAAGATGAATTAATAATAAGATCCAAACAGTCATCTGGGAGATTGGATGGAGGGCTGATGGAAGTAGCAGCACGTTGATTTATTATTTTCAAGTAATTCATTAAATGAGAAGAGTAAAACGTCAGGGACAGAGGGGTGGGGAGGAAGAGTATGAGCCCTCTAAGGGGTCAATTATCTCCTCTCTCTGGGATTTGAAGGTCAGTCTTGCTGGACTAGGATGTGTCTGTGAGTGATTGCAAAGAACAGGAAAATAAATTTTGCCGGGAGAACTGTTTACGCTGCAGTTTTGTACCTCAAAGTAAACATGTTGGATGACTTCTCATAAAACATTTGTCTAGCACTACCTCCAACAGCATGAGGGTTATGAACGCAAACTAAATAGGGAAACAAAAGCAAATATTAAACAAAAAAAATGGGATTGTGGTTTCATTATACTGGTAATTATTTACAGGAAAATCATTCATGTAATTTAAATATACAAAATAGCTGCAAAATAGAGTGCAACATAGTTGCTAATAATGCAGCACTTAAGACGGAGCTGTTATGAAAAAGACTTGCTCGAAACGTTTGTCATTGAATGTGGTTCTGTATTTCTAAATGTAGCACTACTGAGTTTTAATAGTTATGGGAGCTATTTTTAGTGCTGATTTATTGTTGAAATGTTTTTTAAATCTTCATGGCAGCCCCTTTGATGCCAGAATATAAAGAGCGAGTGAATGTGCATTAAATAGTGACTTAGTCTTGCCCTTGAAGGGAGTTTTTATGCTGAGTAAAGCTGCCTTGTTTTACACACTTTCAGTAAAACAAAACTAACATATTAATCTTAGCAGTTTATGTGCGGCACAGTTAGAAATACTGTACAGTACATCGCAACATAGATGCAAGTCTGGCAATTAAAATAAATAACTAAGGAATTTTATGATTTGTGCTGAAGTATTGTCTTTGGGCTGGGTTGGTAAAGTATTTGGAAGGCAGCTCTTATTGTCTGTGGTTTTTCTTCTTTTTCCATACTAGACTGTTGTAAAGCTCAGGCTGAAGACTGCGATTTGTATAACAAATGTTTCGCTATAGAATCAGACAGTGCCTGCATCTGAATGTGGTCTAATTGCACTTTGGTGGGGATGGTCACTGATGCTTCGTACTGGAGATTCGACTTTGTCTTGCAGCCTGTCAAGCTGCTTTTCAGCCTGTGACTGGGTCCTGGAGACTATATGAAAACTCCACTATGGGGTTTCCAGTGGGAACTGGTTTCGCTGCCATCCTGTGAATCCCAGCTGTTTATGGGAGATAAGAGAGTAAACAAAGACCCTGCTAATGTAACTGAAATCCAGTCCCTCTGGGCTTTGCTAGGAAATATGTGCCGATTCTCTGGGTTTGAGGAAATGCAGATAATGGTCTGGAAAGGTATTTTTCTAATCTCCTCATGCTTTAAGTTAGGAATAGGAATGATGCAATGAAACTGAGCCCTTTAAACACCAAAAGGATGATTATTTAGCTTAAAACAATGCAATTTTTAGTATTTTTTTTTTTTTTTAATTTGAACTTGATTCTTTTTAAAAAATATTTTGATAAATGTTGTGCACATGTTTAATATACTTGGATATTCCGAATACACCTTTTGTATTAACTTAACTCTCCGTACCTATAAATCTGTCTAGGAAAGTAAAAAATGCAGATCACTGCATTTGAAACAGCAGACCAGTGAATTAATCTATTATGGAGTGCCTCTATTTCCAGAGACCATGAAAATGTTTGTTTTGTGAAGTTAAATAGGTTGATCAAATCAATCCCTATACCCTGCCTGATTTTTATTGGCGCATACAGCACACTTATTTAGGACACACCTGTTTTAGGGATAATCTGAGGATACCCGTAGGTGGTTGATGCAATCCCGGGGCGTTGGTTAATCGAACCGACATGTCTGTGCCATGGCTGTATTGAAGAGCTTTTAGAATTGTACAGCTTAAGTGCATTCTGACATGTTGTTATGAGGCTCTATAATTGTGCTTAGTTAATGGTGATTTTGGACAGATGTTCTGGTTTTGTTTAATATAATAATACAAGCAAGATTCAATAAGACTGATCTATGAGAAATTGGCTCTTTTTAAAATCTGTTCTTGTAACCTTGTAATGCAATACGTGCACACATTATGTATACTGTTGTGCAAGCAGCATTGTCGACCATTGGCAGTTCCACCTGTTATGTATTTTTCCTGGATTCAGGGGGATTCTAAAACAATGCGAGGACAGGTGTGATTTGAGTGATGGATCAGAAACAGGAGGCTGAGGTGATTGGGGATGTGCGTAATTCTCTGGTCATCCAGCGCAGTTGTCCTTTTTCTAAAAAGAGGAGGATTTCCTGGGAGCGACCGCAAGCCTGTGGTTAAGCATTTCGCTAATGCCTGCGACTTCCAGAATAGTGCAGCTGTTCGTACTATACACCAGGGAGTTCACTTGTGTTTGTCACTAATGCGGGGATCAAGACGGGGGGGGGGGGACTTTTCCAAACTAACACATTTTCGCTGTGTTTTTACATCTGTATGGGTAAGCTTTAATGGTAAAATGTAGAAATTAATTTGTGTGCGCTGTTTGTGACAGTCGTGTGTAAATGTTTAAACTAGTCCATTGAATCTAAACATCAGTGGCTTGTGGTCTTTTGTATTACATGCATGTACATGTAGAAGTTAAAAATCCAGTCTGTGCATCTGTACCATCTGGGTTAAGGGTGGAGTTTTGAATTCCTTCATTAGCGCATGTAAGCTTCTACCACCAGGAATATTCAAGTTTATCCGTAACTATTATATGCTGAACAGTAGTGCTCCATTATAGAAATAGTAAAATAATCATTTCAGTGACTAACATTTAGATTAGAAGTCTTATCTTTTTGAAGATATTGCAGACTGTGTTTTGGTATTATATTTAAGTTTCTTTTGAAAATATTCAATCTCAGCATTTATTACGAACAGAAATCTATGCCCGTTTTAGCTAGTTGCTGTACAATTGAAAATTGTTTGAGGTCAATCTGTGTATTAAACAAATCTTTACAAGGCATATCCAGTAGGTGATGTGTGAGTTTACAGCAGGGTTAGATAGGATTTGGTAGAAAGAGCTCTAAGTTTTAGTGGGTAGCTTGTATTGCCACGCCTGTAGTCTGCAGGGTATCAACATCACAGTCAATGCTACTCCTGAATACTAATCTACATTGTGTTTCACATTACACCTGCTTAAGCCTGTGATACCTGCTCGCAACACCAGAGACCTCAAGTGCCAGGTAGTGCTGCTTTCTGCCGCCCCGTCTCTAATACAGGTGTTATTTTACACAAGCGATTTGAAAGGGAGTGAGAAATCTGATGTGTGTTGTGTTCCGGCTCGCATGCTTCCGGAAGTTCCATTTTGGCTTCTGGCACTAATTGCAGGATAATCTCGCAAAAGTATATAAAGTGAGCAATTTTAAATATGCGAACAGCTCTTGCTATCTGTCATGTACGATCAGCATCAACATTTATTTTTGTAAGGGAGAATTAACTTGTCTAGTAGGAATGCTAGAAAAAAAACTGACGTGCCAATGCAATTTAAAATGTACTGAATGCATTAACTTTTAAAACCACGAAGACACTTCATTACAAATTCTCTGTAAATATGTTTCTCCTCTTTCCTTGGTTTGTATAGGCATTGCAACAAAGGGAAAAAAAAAAAAAAAAAAAAAAAAGCTTCTGGTATTTGATGATGATAATGTTCATGTTTGAGGCTGTACCAGGAAGTTCTAATGGGCCATTCTTACCCCATCCCTGGGATTTCCAACTGTAATTGCTGGACACCTAATGGCTGTTTTACACAAAGAATTTGATATTAATCGTTTGTGTTCAGGTCTGCTGTCGAATTCTTTAAGAAGGAACTACTGTGTGTCTTTGTAGTTTTTTTTACAAAGCACTGCAGTATAGTGGGCGATTTAGTTTGAGGTAAACAACCACTCAAAAGGTAAAGGTATCTGCTGTTATATTATATCTAGCATGTTGACCTCGGATGACGTGTTTTGTTGAGCCATTGAATCTTGGGAATAAATTTGTGTTCTGATCGCTGCTTATTTATACCTACTTGTTGTCCAATAGGTTTTGCTTTAGGGGGAAGGGTTAAAGACAATTTGATGGGTCTGCTCTTCAATGCTGGTTGTAGTACAGCTAAAAACAACCTATTCCCGCTTCTGCTAAAGTGCATTTTGTATTTCTTGACCAGAGCCATAGTAGCAAGTTTTCTTTTGGGTGTTGTGTCTTTATTCCTGCCTCCAGCAGTCTGCTGTGCATCCATTTTCTTTTAAAAACTGCCATTTCCTTGCCAGTGAGGAACCTGATTTCTCTGCTGGGTGGAACAGTGTCACATGGAGATTGTAGATTGCACAATGTGTGCTTCAATTGCAGTGCTGGTATTCAGTCTCCTGATTGCCAAGCTTTTTGTTAGCTTGCATTCTTTTAGTTAGAATTTGCAGCCAATCACAGTGTTGTAATTATGGGTGTATCTATTATAGGGGTTAAGCTTTTAACCAGATGCATAAGAGTCCAGGCAAATTGTATTGTTTTTAAAAATGATCGCACTGCCCTGCATTGATCAGTAATAAAGAACAATTTTTTTTTTTTTTTTTTTTTTGTATTGCAGTATAACTTTGTTGGAAGGATTTTGGGCCCACGAGGACTCACAGCCAAGCAGCTAGAAGCAGAGACTGGATGTAAAATCATGGTCCGGGGAAAGAGCTCAATGAGGGATAAGAAGAAGGTAAGCAGATCTGTGATGCCCCCCCCATTCCCCCTGTTCTGGGCTTTCAGCTTTTCTTTGTTCATGTTTCGAGCTACCTGAAATGGCAAGTAAGAATTGACAGCTGTGTCAGTGACATTGAATTTCCATTGGACCCCTCCGAGCAATAGCCATAGCTTGCTATTGTTTTCCCAGTTCATATCCTGGCACAGATTGGTTTCCTCTCTTCAGTTGGGTGCTAGTGTGGCAAAAAAAACAATTAGTGTTGTGGCAGATCTGAGAATACTGTTCCAATGATGGGTTTGGAAAGGTTTTTAAAGTGTTGGTTAATGTTCCTTTTTAAGTCCTCTCTACACAAATACCAGCTGTGTCTCTGGAGCAACAGTTGGCCCCCGGGAATGCAATGTTCAAGGTTTGAACCACACTGCTGTAACACTGTTAATAGATGTAGGGCCGTCATTAAAAACGAGGAGGGCCCCCCCAAGTGTTTAAATTGATCTGGATGGTTCAAGACAATTCCTTCAGGTTAGCTGGGTGTAGAAATCTGCAGAGAACTTTAATGAATGGCCAACAGCCATAACTTTAGACTCTTGTACGAGAAACATCAAAAGCTCCTGCCAACATCAAAGTCTGTTTTTTTTAATATCTATTCTCACTTGGCTGAACTGTGAGATGCCGTTTTTTCTATATTACAGAATATATTGGCATAACAAATGTAATCATCCAGTCATGCAATTGTCTTGCCATGTAAAGTATGTGCTGCATATTGCAAGCAAGTCCGCTTGCTGGGAGGTGAGTTATACTGGTGCGTACAGGCAGGCTGTGGTTTCTTGTTGGTTTCTAAACAAAAACAAACCAAAATCACATCACAAAGCTTGGTATTGCTTATATCTCTCAAGAGTCATTCAGCTTGGGTTTGTCCCCCCGCTGCGGGTAATGAAGGTTGTTTTCATCAAGCTAGTTTATCATTATTAAGAAGAAAATTCTAACACCTGTGTCTGCAGATCCAACCTTGTCTGTAGTTTTCCCCAACAAGCCTTCATTAAATCATTTTATTAAAACACTACAGCACACATGAAACTTGGCTCCCAAGGACAGAGTTCGAACAGTGAGGTGACCTCTAAAATGACAATGCAGTGCTGCCAAGTTTGAAAGCTATTTTGAGCCAGGGATGTAATGTTGGACAGAGATGGTCAGATTCTTCAAAGGGCACAGCTAATGCTCTCTAAAGTATACGATGGGGTCTGCACTAAATCGTGAAATGAACCTCTGCGGAAGTACATTCTGTTAGAATAGTGGTGCAGTGCCGGATATTGATGTGGTTTTTCACACTGATTATTTGAGTATCTTGAATGTAGCTTTTAATGGTTTGCAGACACAACATATATTAAATCTACAGGTCTGAAGTTTTAAATATTTATTTTGGGGAATGGGGGTCTGAAGAGTACTATGCCTTTTGTTGTTGCAGCTGTATTTCCACATTTAATTTATTTTATATACGAGACCCTTTATTGCCGTTTTTAAGACCTTTTTTTTTTTTTTTTTTTTTTTTCTGAACATCTGTTGAATGGTATTTGTATGTGTATTTAGGATCCAATAACTGTGTGCAGCTTTTGTAGTCCTGTAGGTGGCAAGTAATCAGAAGAGGTAAGAGATTGAATCTGGAGCAAGGCTATATCATGTTGTGCGATTGTCTCACAGGGGGTACAGAGCTGGCAAGAGGTCAGGCTTGAAGGAAGTGGGAGTGATTTTAACTTTAACAATAACGCACCCCATTGTGGGCACTACTAAGGTGAATTTAAGAGGAGACCTCACCCATTCTAGGTCTTGGCAAACTACTATGTAGCGTTGACAAATGAAAAGCCCTAAATCCGTTTAAATGGGCAGGGAGTAAAGAGGGTAGATACAGTGTGCCCCTAAGATCTTGCACAGTACTTGCTAGAAGCCCCGTGAGTGAATTTAAACTTGTTTGGTACAGGGCGGGATTCTTTTGAGACAGCAGGCTGGCTCTTTTGGAATGTTGTTTAGTTTAAAAGCAAACCAGATTTGTGCCAAAGTTCAAGGCTTTCGTAAGAAACAATCTTTGCGAAATGCATTGATCAAGTTTTTTTTTTTTTTTTTTTTTTGGTTTTGCCTTGCCTTGGACCCAAGAGTATTGTTATATTATTATATAAAGTGTCTTTAATTGAGGTAGATTCTGGAAAAAGAGGCTTCAATTGGGCTTATTTATTTATTTGTTGACCTTGAAGGGAATTTGACCAGAAAAGGTGTACTAAGTGTTTAGCTCTGGCAGCTTGAATGGGTTGGAGATAGCAAATGCTGGGGTGGAGAGAGTGTGAAGAATGGGGACTGGAGCAAGTGCCAGGTAGTGATGTATCCCAGGCCATACATAACAAGTACTGTGTCAGACAAGGGGGTTCTTCAAATCTTTGTCCTGACCAGGAGCTTGGATTGTGGTATCTAATCAGGACAGTTAAATAAATAAATAAATAAATAAATGCAGAAACCTCTTTCAAACACTAGCCGTTAAAGCCATGCTTCACTTCCTGATCAGACGTGCATCAGAAATAAAATACAGCCTTTGTGTGCATATTCCCTTTGAAAATACAAATAAACAACCCATAAACATATAGTTGTTGAAAACACACACCCTTTTTTATTGTTTGTATCAAATTAATTTTAGTGCCAACAGAAATATATCACTGTGTGGAATCACTAGAGGAGCATTGTAAAACCATAAACTTCTTGTTGGCGTCCAGCATACTGTCATACTCATACACAAGGGGAATGGCACATAGCAATTGATATTAAAGGCCCTTTTAATAATCACACTTTATTCCAGTGCTATGTAGTACTGGATCAATAAGATGCCGTTTTAAAGCAGAGTCAGCTATGTAGACATTAATTTTTAAAAATGGTCACTTGAATAACTGTAATCTCTAAAGTGTCTGGCCATCCATTACTAAGCGAGATATTTGCACTGGACATCAGTTATAAAGACAGCAAGCCCGCTCTATCCATCAGTCTCTGTAATGTCAATCCACACTAGGGAGGTCAGGTGAATTAGGGCTGCTTGGTGTGGTTTTTAAAATTGTTTTTATTTATTTATTAAAAGGCTGTTGCTCTGATATTTGGTGAACAATGTTTTTTTTTTGTATCCATCTGATGAGCTCTTGGGACTAGTTTAACCTATTGCACAGTATGGCTTGTGTTACAACATAGCCTCTTGCTCAAGGAACTATTGACTGTTTAGCATGTCAGAGTTTATTTAAACTTTATGGATGATGTTTGATAAGTTAACAATGTGTATCTGTGACAACTATTGTTTAAACTTTAAGGGCAATGCACCGTATCTGTGTTTTTATTGTATAATGTAGTGCTAGGACAAATATTTAAACAAACTGCTTAATGTCCATGTTTTGCAGAACATAATTTGTGAATGTGTCAAAGATATTGTGCAGGAAACCAATGCATAAGTGATGTCTGAAATAAATAACATGCATTTAAACTGCAGGAGAGTATTTCCAATCTCTCTCTAATAGGTCATTTGAATTTTATTCCAGAGGTTATTTTATTGTGATATGGTTTGCTTCACAGTTAAATCTTCTTTTGAAAGAATATTCAAGCATAAAAACAAAAAACAAAAAAAAAAAAGCAGCGCTGCAATATTTGGCAAGTAAACATCCCATTACATGTAGGGTTATTCTTGTCATCAAGAGATTTTTTGGAGGATCAATTGAATGAGCATGTGACTGTCTTAAGAATCTGTGTTTGATTTGATAGTTTGCCGCACGTAATAATGAAATATCATGGTTTGTTAAACATTAACCCCCAAACCCAAAACCTTTTTGATCAGATTGGCTGCAGTGACAGTTTTTTTACTGCAGTGTTTGGTAGCACATAAATTGAGAATGCATCGTGTAACAAACTAGGGGTGATCCCGTTTCCAATCCAGTGTACCAGTAAACAGTTAATCTATTAAAGAATGTAATCCTGTTGACTTGGGGTAAAATCAAGCAGATTGCTTTTGAAAGAAATGGAGTGAGCCAGCTTTAATTGCACATGTATTAAAAGACCATATGTAACAAGTCTTGTAGTCATTGAACCTTAATGAAGACTGTAATCTTCCTTCTGTGTCTGACACAAAGGAAAGCAATGCGAGTGTACGCTGGGACAGGATAAGTCACTTGTTCCAGTAATGGAAGAGGATGTAGGCACAACGTGTAATTTTTTAAATTGTGTATTATTTTGTAAAACTGTCAAATAGCCCATCAATTGTGTCTGTCTCAAGCTCTTTTGGATGGCAGTATTTATTTATTTATTCAGGGGAGGGGGGAGGGGGTATTGCATCCTGTTTTAATGCAAAGATTGTAAAGTCATCACACACAGTTTAGGTTGTGTGGCTTCACAGCAGGTAGAAGTAGTATCCGTGTGGATCAGAGCTCTGTATGGCCAGCAAGTCTTTCACTGGTTTTTTGGTGGGGTTAAAATGGCCATCAAGCCCAGGGATTGCATGTACACAGTATACTTTGGGTCACTGGATGGCATTAAGACAGCAACACATTTGTTACAAATGTAGTAGTTCTGTTTTTGATTGCATTTTTTTTTTTTTTTGTTTCACTGTACACAGGAAGAACAGAACAGAGGCAAGCCTAACTGGGAGCATTTGAATGAAGATTTGCACGTGTTGATCACAGTGGAGGACACACAAGGCCGGGCGGAAATGAAGATGAGGAGAGCAGTGGAAGAAGTGAAGAAGTTGCTAGTGCCTGCGGTGAGTACGCTGACCCCTGAGTTACTCCAGAGACCATGACTACAGACCTTGTGATTTGAGCTCATTGTATGAGTAAGCAGTACAGGAACAGGGAAGGAAGAAACTCCCTTTTGTGTACTGTGAAAGACATTCCTGGTTTTAAAACCTTAAGCTCTTGTTACTGTACCAGCGTGGCTAATGAAGTGCATAATACAATCTAGTCAATCGAACCAGCTTTGCAAATGTAAGCGAATGGTTTCTTAGCCATTGATCGGGCACTAGTCACTTTGCAATAGGGAAAGGGTTAAAAATGTATTTTGATAAATAAATCTCAGAAGAGTGCTAGGAAATAAACTTTTTTTTTTTCTCTCCTTTTGTATTGCTTCCTGCTCATTGAAATGTCATTGAGCATTGCTTTTAGGAATCAGTCAAAGTTCACAGCTAAGTCATATATCAGATACAACACAAAATGACTCCTGACAGTTATAACTCTGTATGCCTGTAAATGCCACAAGTAATACAGTTTGCAGAAAACATGTCATCTTCTTGGAGGTCGCTATAGCTTGATGTATTCATTTGCGTTTTAGTCTAATTTAATCAGTGGGAAAAAACCCACACAGATTTGCAGTTCATTTCTCGAGAGTTACGGATACAAGTGTGTCATTTACTTTGAGTTATTCTGGAATACAGCTGACTATCTCTCCACAAACATGGGGCAAAAGTCACTGTTTAATGGAACTGCAGAGAAAGATAGAGATACGATGCTTTTAAATACTGATATAAGGGTTAACAATTCCGTGGAACCCAGTTGGTAAGGAATTCCTGTAATATTTTTTTATGTAATTTCTTTCCCAGCAGCAATTTGTATGTTTCCTCCAACAGTAAATGTTCCAAAGAATATTGAAATCAGCTGTAATTAAACAGGAAAGAGATGCTTGTGGCTGTGTCAGGGGTTTAATTTTGGTAGAACTATTTTTAAAGGGGTGGTGGGTATAATTGCTTTTAACATGCTAAAATAAATTGGATTAAGTAGTTATGCAGTGAGCTGAATGCGTACATGTGTTTTAATGAAGGGCATCTCCTCTGCATTCAGAAGCGTGAAATTGTCTATTTAAGCTTTCAGAAAACAAATGGGGTCTCGGTAATTCACTGTTGAAATCTAATTTCTCTTCTCCCTATTTTTTCCCTTTGGATGATGTAATCCAGTGTGGTTTGCCTTTTAAACCTGTAAGGGTTAAACATTTGCCACACAGGTGTACTTTGTTGTATTCTTCACCACCCCCTCCACACACTTGCATTCCCTGTTCCATGCCACGGCATCCTTTTTTCCATTGCTATGATTTTAGCTTGTTTAACTGTAACCCACTGTATTATTACAGCTTTTACCTCCTATACAGTCACAAAGTGCAGCAGCTTGGTTATTGTACGCCTTCCGTATGACTGTTTTTTAAATGTAACACAGTGTTGCAACTCCACTTAATGTGTATTTCCCTCATTAGATGCCTATGTAGGTAATAATAAGAAAGAGGATGACATGATATTGTGCTAATGTTAAGGCGCATTCTGTTAATCTTATGCTGGAGGTAGCGTTTTAACAGCCATTCATTAAAGCAGGGCTGGATCATGCATTGTTCTAGATGCTGCCTGTAGTGTGTGGAGCATATACTAAAACTGCATCAGTGCACTGGAAAGGCTGAGAAAAAGGGGGTCAATTACAATAATGTAAATGTGAGCTATGCAGTCAGCACTTGTATATTCGACACTCAGGTACACGTCAGTCATGTTTTACTGTCCTTGTATTAAGAATAAAATCAATCCCCATTTAATATTTAATGTAACAAATGAATACACTTGCCAGTCACCAGTTTTCTGATGCAAAGCCCATCTTTTCAATGTTACAATTGACTTGTTTAACGATCGCAGCCTGTGCTTTTTAGTGTTGTTTTTTTGGCACGGCATATCTGTCTGTCTTTGTGCACTGCAGTTACATAGCGTGTCCTCCAAAAACAATGTGAACAAGACAAGCCGAGTAATGTAAAAGTAAATCATTAAATGGTTTTAGATGCCTTTTTAAATCTGATCTTTAGTTGCTTTTGTGCATTTTCATTTGCAAGTGAACTGTGACATTAGGACCTTATCGAGCATTATATTCTGCAATTTTGAAGAGTGACTGGATACTTCATTAATTCTGGAAACTGGTGGTGCTATTTTTAAATCTTGCATTGCCTTTTACATTTTAAGCAGTTCTATGCATAGATAACATTTTGATTTCATTTTAATATTGTCGTTAATGGTGGATTTTGCATACTGCTACAATATGTGCCGGATTTAAAAGTATGTACTGTGTTACAGTCCACGTGAGAGTCGCCTCCTTTTGACAAATTATATTTTCAGAATCATATCGTTCTGAATTAAAATACTACTTCTGTTGAAAAATATAGTACTGTGCCAACAAAAGCAACTACAGTACATCTAAATGGAAGCCTATTTATTTTAAAACACAGCCCTTTCTGTTATGCATTTTTGACATTGTATTTGAAAATCTCCTTGTACAGTTCCTCAACCCCCCCCCCCCGGAATTGTTTTTGTGCAGCGCAGGGGGCAAGTTACAACGTGCTCACCTACATACTCGTCAAATCAGATAAATTCAAAATTTTATAGGGTGGGATGTAACGGTGCTGACTGTAACGAGGAGTTCGGACCATTTACTACTAGTTCTGCATGAGATGATATATAAGCCAGAGACAGCTTTGCTCTCTTGATCTCTGTTGCAAGGTTGCAGACAATACTAGAAATGATGGAAGGTAATGTCAGCCTGAATCAATACCCATACAGACTTGGGGACTGGACCTGTTGGAAATAGTAAAGCTGTGGTTAGGAACCAAATTGCACAGGCTAATTACATTCGGTGTAATCTCAGTTTTTCATCGACTTGCCTTTCTAAAATACCCTCTACACTACATCACAGATAATTATAGATCCCTAATAATAAAAATAAGGCATGCAGTGATAATCCTGCCTTGTCTCTGTCAACCGTACTGTTTGGAAAACCCATAAGGTATTGATGGTGTGTGGGCTGCACAGATTGGCTTCTTATTGACATGCTATAACTGTGTACAGTAGCTGGCACCCGGTTATTGAGTATTGTGCTTTCTGTATTTCTTCCAAAGAGCCTACATTCGCCTTTTGCTGAATTATACTGCTGTGTCACTCTCAGAATGAACTTTGCTCCTGCAGAGTAAAACTATTTGTTTCTATGAACTGTCAAGTCCTGAATGTGGTAGTCAGTCAACCATGATGGATTACAGATGATTTTAAGACTGATCATTAAGACGGGGGCTGTCAATGGGAGGAACAACCTGGCTACAAAGGGCTCACTAGCAGTCGCTGCTAATTAACTTGCATGCTTGGTGATGTCCCTTTTCAGATTTAGTGATGGCTCAATATTGTGTAGTGTGCAACTTATTGTGTTAGCAATGACTGGCCCCCACTTTTTTTTTTTCAGACTTACTTTTACAGAAAATGTAGATCCTAGCAGTGGCTCCTGAAAGTATAAGACTCAACTAACGGGATTAGGCAGATTTGGTTATAGGTCAATACCCCTTGATCTCCCTGACTTGTGTGTTTTTGAACTCTTCAGATAAATAAGCTGTCTGAATAGTCTTATGCCCCACAGACACAATTCAATTGCATGTGTGTATTGCATTGATTCAGATGCACTGCGCACTAATCCTAGTCTTTCTTTTTTATTTGAGTTCAGAGATCAGATTGAATTAAATACTTTGCTAATCCTGAGATGCTTAATTTATTTCATGGTCGAGGGATAAAATATGATGCACACACTGACAGCTGGTAGGCTACTAGTAACCCAGTTTTTAAGGGAACCATCATGGGGTGGGGATAGGGGAGGCCAAAAGATTCTTTCTAAATTGGGTTTATTAACAAAGTGGTGAAAATACAAGATTTGGGGTCCCTTTCCAGTGTGTGTGTGTGTGTGTGTGTGTGTGTGTGTGTGTGTATTTATATATAATGCTTAAATCCATTGCTAATAACTGATGCTCTCTAATTGGGACCTGAACAAACAGGCTGGGAGCCTGATCAGATTGGAAGTGACACTGTAGTGTAAGAAGGTAAAGATCTATGCAGAGTGTATGTTAATTGCTGTCTTCGGGCAATTTTGTCTTGTGGCGGTCAATAGGAGTAATTGGAGCATGGAGAACTAGTTTTAATGGTGAATTTGGGCTTGCATCTGTAAATGCAGGTTTCTTTAAAATACACAACTCATATTAAGGTTCATTAGAACATTAATTCATAGGTGATATTGATCTTGATTGAAAAATAACTATTGGGTAATGGTATTAAATATAGGTTAATCTCAACAGATTTTACTGATTTGATGTCATGCCCTACCAAGAAAGCTGTGATCCAGTCTACAATAATCAAAAGGGGTATGATTAGCTTTAGTTTCTGCCATTTGTACATAAACAGTATTTTGCAAGCAGAGTCGCCAATAGCCTGCTTTCTTATTCCAAGACCTTTCATAAGCTTCCCTGGCAGTATAATATAAGGAAGTACACTGAATTACTTAGAAAGAAAAATCTAAAAAGATTTAGAGACTGCTCAAAAAGATTCTGATGGGTTTTTTTGTTGCATCATTACGTCTTTTATAGTCCAGAATATACATATATAATAACAATGCTATATATATATATATATATATATATATATATATATATATATATATATATATATATATATATATATATATATATGGGATGGACTGTCCTTGCATAAAACTAGATAACTTTGTGACCAGCATGAGAAGTGGAGCCTTTCCTCTGCTTTATCTATTTGTTGCACAGTGGTGTCTCTCTGAGTGATGATGAAAGTGTTTGCAGTTGTCTGTAACACAGGTGTTTTAATTTCTCAACTAGCAGCAGTTAGTAGATGTTCATTACATGCCGAGAATTGATTTTACAAGCATATTTTCAGTGCAATCTGTTGTGCTGAAATATTTAAAATATTTATTTTATTTTTATATGCATACTGCCATTTTCAGTGTTAAATCTAACTACAGCCCCACAGCGACTTGATTCAGCAGGTGGTCTGCAAGAAAGAATTTTGTCTTTTAAATCGGAGCTGCTGAAGGGTTTGGCCAGTTGCTATGAGACCGTTTCTGTTCTAACACTTCTTTCATCTTGTCAGCCATCTGTTTGACACTATCACTGTTTCCTCGAGTCTAAACATCTTACTGCCTGTCGGTCGTAAACCTTTTTAAGTTACTGAATGCTTCTTGCTTTGACTAACTGTCTCTCAAACAACTTAATTGCACACGAGACAGGCCAGTAGAGTGTACATGTTTATAAGGTAATTGGGATTAATATATTGAAATGCTTGGCATGTTATACATTGTCATTCTTGGTCAGATTGATCAGAATATCACTGTTGTGGAACATAATTTCACCTGAAACACCATGTGAATTGTGTGTAAAAGGTTTTTATTTTTTATTTATTTTTTAAAATTTTTTTTAGTATGATGCCTTTTGGAAATCTCATCACAGACCAGGCCTTGTTAAAATGACATTTTTCTCCTAGCTGTAAAGTCATTGAACACCATTTATTACTTGGTCAGATTATGACTCTTTTAAAAATACTGACATTGCATAATAAAATCCGGTAAAGAATTTTCAACTTTAGTTTGCCTAACATTGAATATCATTAGGATGGCACTTCTCCTAGGCATATTATTACCTTTATACCAAGTCTGTACCCATTTCTGCAGCTGTCGTTTAACAGGAGTGACTTGAAAAGCTTTTTGTGCAGCTGGCGGTGGATAGCTGCTCACAATGAAAATCACTTGGAAACTAACCCACCCGTCCTACAGTTCCCTGCACCCAGTTAGAGTTTGAGATGCAGTCGCTCCTCCATCAAGGATCAGTGTTTTCTCCAGCACATGCTGGCTCGGGAGTAGGCCAGGGCAGTGGCTTCTGTGTACAGAGCTTTCTTCACAGGAAAGGCCCTGCTCACAGCAAGATACTAAGGTCATGGAGGTTGATCACCCATGCAGTAAATAAGTGACAAATCCTTCTCAAACCTTGACTAAGAAAAACAACAGCTGCAAAATATTTATGCATAATGAAACATTTTTTATATCAAACGTCTTTGCCTTCATGCAGGAGCATGTTATTGCCACTTAATGAGGCACTGGCAGAAATGTTTCGCTTGTAAATGCCTGCTGTAGCACCAGGTGCATGCCATTCAGTATTTAGAAAGGATATTTCACAAATGTGTTATTGGAGCTGTGCAGTACATGGAAGCACAGACCACAGCAAACTCTCATGCAGCTGATCTGTGATCATGTTTACTCCAAGGCTAACCCTTAATATTACTTGATTTGATTGATTGTTTTTAGACCGTGTTTGCAGTCCATTAACCCTAAAGTTTTCCTACAAGTGCATGGAAGACATGCTTCAGCTATTAAATAAATTAAAGAAGTGACCTATGCAACACTCAGAAAAGGGTGCGTTACTAATGTGTAGGGTTCCTCCAAACTGAAACGAGATGTTCAACCTGACCTGAATAGAGTAGGTGTGACACGTGCAGTATGATGTGCTTTCAGTTCGTATTTGAGTAAAAGTTCAACTTGTAATTGCAAGAGCATGTGCTAGAGTAGTTGCATTCTGATGCATGTTGGATACAAGTACTGTAAGAATTTTTTTGTCTTGTTTCTCTTACTTTGTGCCGACCTGCTATTCATCTCTTCATTTAAACATTCAGTTTGTAAATGGTGGGTTTCTTCTCAATCCGTTTCAGTTAGGAGGAATTTCCATTATCCTGCCAAAAATGTGTTATTCCATTGCGGGGCTCAATAAGAGATCAGAGAAGCAGAGTAGAGTAAATAAAATAGCCTTGCCTCTGTAGGGACCGTGCAGCCTTAGCAACTGTGAGTGACATGCTTGCCAGGCTACTCTGATTACACCCATGAGAAATGAGAGCTTTTAACACATGGCTTTGTAAGTCTGTACCGGTCAATTTTACTTGTTTTGAAGCTGGGCAATCCACTTGGCTGTAGGCAAATGATAAATATTGAAATAAATAACTGTAGTGTTGTTGTGCATTCCAACACTGACCTGTGGTCATTAACTGTGAGAGACTGGGATCCAGCAACAATGCCCTATACAAATGTAAAGCTTTCCTTTTTGTCTAGTATGTGTGTTTTGTTTTATGGTCAGTTGTAATTGATTAGGGTGATCCTGAAATTGTAACTTTATGATCTTAATCAATTGCTGCATTAGCCATCCCTCCCTTGTGAGATGTGGGTGGAGACTACCCCCATATAAAATATGTTCTGTTGTGATTTGGATCCGAACAAGAAGATAAGATTATTGTTTTACTGTCTTTTACAAGCTAACATAATCAGAGTGTTGCTGAATTTATTTAATTCATGTCCCAACCCCTAAGCCAATTTGGTTTCTGTGTACAATGGGACTGGCACTGGAATGGAATATATATCAATTTGTTTCAAATGTTTGCATAGTAACTGCAACAAAAAACCCTTGATTCCTGTTTCAGTCATTTCTCAATGTGATTTTTCTGTAGAAACGCTTTGCCTCAAAGTAATCCCTCCTTGCAGTTTCTAATCTCAAGGTTTGGCTGTAATTTTTTGATCTGCTTAATTTGTGCTATCCCTCAAGAAGCGGGATCAGGGCCTCAGATTGGGAGTGTGGAGCGGCCAGCAGTCCCTAACAGCCCCTCTTCCCAGAATTAACAGCTTGGAGGATTTGTCTGCAGCTTTACATGAAAATACAGATCTGATCTAAATCCAGTAATATTTAAAACCTGAGTCACTCTGGAAATCCCTTAAAGATATTCTCAGCTAGATTTTGTGGCATTAAGGGATCAAAGTAACAGACCAATATATTATCAGGCAACAGGGAATGTGGGGAGAATCTATCCAGACAGCTGTCTCGATTTGGCTTTACAACATGTTCTCTAGAATACGGTTTGTTTTATGGGTTTCCTTCGGTTTAACAGTAATTCAGTATGTTCCTCAAGGAAAGCTGACACCAGCTAATGTTGAGTTTACGAGTTCACATGTAAGGTAAGCAATGTTGAAGGCCACACGTCCTGTACATTAAGGTAGCTGCCGTTGCAACTCCCTGACCGTGTCAAGGTATTATTAATGTAAAATGAATGCTAAGGCTTCAGGTCTACAGATTCAGTATAATATCTGGAATAGGATGCACTCTACTGCATATAGCCATTCACAAACGACCCTTGTCAAGGTGATGGTTGTTCATATTGAGAAAGCACACTATAGAGAGCACTAGCACTAAAGCATGTGAATATGGCTGTCAGATGTGTTTCTAAAACGCTATTACTGTAGTTGGTATATACAAAAAGGCACATTCTATATACTTTTAGGTCTAGTAACCAACAATAAATTGTTTATGTAGTGCTTCACTTCACCAGGACTCTCAGATGCTTTCCGGTACATTTCAAGAGCCATTTCCAAGCAGTCTTGCAGTCTTCTAAAGGAAAGCTGAGAAAGTGTTCCATGTTCCTGGCTCCCCGGAGCCTGACCACGCTGGTGTCGGTTGTTTTTCTCTGCCAAATGCAGCTTTCCTTTGTCCCACGCCTTGCAGTTAGATATCATTCACTGGGGGCTTTGGAGATAAGCGCTAGACTGCTTGGCACAAGGTCTTTTTAAAATCACACTTAAACAGATGTACTTCCCAAAACAGCTGGTTTCTTAATTCCACCCTTCTGTTCCAGCATGTGGTATGAAGTCATCTTTGTTTTTTTTGTTTTGTTAAAAGAAGGATGAAAGTTCACTAGATGGAAAACGTACTTTCAATGCTGGAGCAATTCCTTGCATTTTTAAAATTTCCATTAGCCAAGTTGGAGGGTTTCATTTTCTTGTTTTAGTTGCCAATTGTGCAGTAATATTCCGTCTTCTGTTTGCCACAGGTGGTCAGTAGACCATCAAAGGAGAACAAATAAAAAGCATCCTGTTCATAAGTTACCACAAATTGCCAGCTCTACAGCAGACCTACAGTACACATCTGTCTGCAAAATATCGTATATCCCCTTCAGTCCACGGGTACAAAGATGCATTCATGAGTTTTAGGAGTAGAGTCTACTTATATACCTCCTAAAGTCGAGTCATTACAAGTTGTAATTGTAGATCAGTTTAGAAGGTGTTCCTCTCTATGGATTACTACAGTGTCTGGTAATGTTGAAGGCTGTTGATTTGGCTGGGGTTGGGTTCGGTTCAGTGGCCTGAGCATTGAAGTTTCTTGTAAATCTTAGATCAGTAGTTTCTATTCTGTAGTAATGCATGGGGATGCAGTATGCTGACTCTAGTGTCCTGGTCACACCTAACAGCTGGATTTCCATTTGAAAGCGCAATAAAGGGATGTTACAACTTAATTACAAATGTTTATAATGGGTTATTTCTCCTAATCTGCTTTGCAAAGCGTCTCAGCATTCGATCATCTTACAAAACTTAGGAGATGGTCTAGCCAGCTCCATAAATATTCCCCTCCCGATGGCGTTTACCGGTTGACTGACTTTGCAAATAGGCTTTATTGATTTTAAACCTGATTTCAAGAGCATACTGCTGCTTTATTGAGTGCTTTGCAGAAAAGGAAACTTTCAGTTGTAGTTGACGAGTTGCATCAGAATCAAGTTGAGTTTCATAGATCAGCAGCATCCCTTTTGGGAATAAAAGCCGTGAGTACTTTTACTGAAAAGGTTGCACACAGAAACTGGGGTGACAGTTGGCTTACCTTGTTTTGTTGTATACTACTGGCAGTACTAGTCCACTGCTTTCCCAGTACATACAGTGGTACATTGGTCATGGCTTTTTCTGAGCCCTTGAATTTAGCCTATATATTTATTTATAACTTTATTTGTTCTTAACTGTTATACCCCTTGGCAACTGAACCTCTGGGGGTTGGGGTGGGAAACCTTCACCTTGAAAAATAAAGCAACAGTGTCCACACGGACTCGCAGTTTGATATTTGTAGGTTGATTCAAAGCGGTCACCACTGAAGTCCAGGTGGAGGTTGTGGTTAAGTACACATTGTTATCTATTAGGTTGGGCTATTTCCAGGTTTGCTTGTATTTTGTATTGCCTTCAGGAGATGACTTGTAATTCTCTGGACTGTGGCCCAGTACTAATAGAAGAAAATAAGAGCATACTTGGTCGGCTTGGTGCTCTTATTTTTTTCTCCTATCTGATGTCTGTTCCCTCTGTTAGTTCAGTCCGCTGCTGATGGCAGAAACAAAATAGTCAAAAAGCTGAATGGCGTCTCCTTCCCTGGAGTCTCTTTTAACTCTGACCTACAAATTTATCAAGTGCTTTACAGCATCGGTACCTGTCTCTGCTGCATCAGTACTACTGTGCAGCCTCATCTTTCTCTCTGCAAACTGCAACAATCTATCTCTGCCTGCCGCCAGGGAGCCAGCAACAGCAGACTGTTGTGCCTGTTGGTAATCAAGGACGCTGGCTCTTCCTTGCTTCTGTTTTGAGAAACTCAACCATTTCAAGGCTTTTCATGACCAGTAACTTGGATTACAGGCAGTTCATTATAACTAAGTGAAATATTTTAGAACGTACTTATATTCTCATGTCTACAGCCTTTGTAGTGTAAAATTGAAAGCAGTAA
>NW_024472092.1:0-13202 GCF_017654505.1 Polyodon spathula | reverse complement strand
CCACCACGCTTGAACACGGGCATTAGTTAGTAAATCTGGTAAGTAATGATCTAGGCAGAAACACGTTGCTTACAGAAGCATTTTGATCAGCTTGGTTCAGCTTTCACTGGCTAAAACTTCAGCAGGATTTGAAAACGAAACCAACAACCCATTCTTTCACTGCAGAGTAACTGGCAGTTTTGCCTTTTATTACACCTGTTGCAATTAAGCTTAAAAACTTCAATTGATACAGATCAATTAGGAAACCTTAATTGGTATCTCCCTAGCTACTTCAGAAAATCAAGAATTATATTGAAAAAAGATACAGTGCAAAACGCAACATTGAATACACTTAAAAACACTCAAGTTAAATCAATATGTGACTTCTCCACAAAACACGCATGCAAGAGAGGAGAATAACATGATAGGTTAGACACAATAAAAGCAAAACATGCAGGAAAACATCGGGCTAAGAGTGCTGCAACTGCTTTTCCATAAAACGTGCGCCGTGCAGCGTGATTATTTTACCAGGTGTTGAAATTGACTTAAGGGGGTTACCCAGTGAGGGCGGGATGATAATTTCACTATTAATAAAAGCGCCACAAATATTCCCTTTATGTTATTTTAATGGCTTTCATTAAAAACATATTAATTTAGATCTTAATACAGTATTGCACATTTATTGTTGTTCAGGCTAATCAATCATTTCATTAAAGCTGATCTGTTTTGGGGGGTGGGAGTCTTTGAAACCACGTCTCTAAAACTCTCCACAAGACCTGCAAGCATTGTTCCATTTATTTAAGCAAAGCCAGTAGAGCAGAAATGCATACAATTCACGATCTGTGAAAACACTGTAGAGGGTTTGTTTATGTGTGGGCCAGGGTACTGACAAACGTGCACTTTCTTCTCACCCAATGAGACTGGGGAATAAAGAGCCTTTCGTCGTGAATTAGTCTCCTTTGTGGTTTTGTGTTCCCCCTCGTCCTCCTTCACCTCCATCTCTCTCTTGTTCGGTCTTGCCTGGGGGACGGCAGTGGGACTGTCTCCCCGCCTATCGCTCTGAACAGCTGGTGATAGCGTGCTCCCCAGAAGAGCAAGGTTGAATTCCAAATCTGCAGCACGAGTGAATACCAAATGTTCTAATACTCTCATGTAATGTGTTTCCATTTTGCCTTAATACATTCTTTTAACGCAACAAGTTGTCCTTGACTTAAAATAGGAACATTATGAAATATGTATGCGAAATCTGAGGTATGGACTGAAATTACCATTTTCTTATTTCTAATAGCTTAGCTAAATATCTTTTGGTTCTTTGCTTATTTTTTAGCCCACACTGAAGTACAACACTGGCGATAAAAAGTTAATAAATAAATAAATAAATCTGGTATTTAATCTCTTTCAGTGTGGTTGGTCACACGGCATTGTAGGATAATTCCAGACCAGCAAGTAACTACCTCAGCAGCATTATCTTTTTCTATTGTATATGTTGCTATGCTTTGTCTGTGTATTGTCTTTAACTCAATGTAAAGGCAAGCTGTCGGAAAGTTACTGATATGAAAGTTAACAACATACAAGCAAGAAGATCTTTAACAGAAGCAGGGACCTAAAAGGTTTAACTTCAAACGGTTAATATCGGAATGTTAACAGCAAGCCCAGGCATGCATTTATAGATCAGTGTCTCCTAGCTCCCAAAGTTCAAACATAGCTTCTTGTTTTTCATTGTTGTAATTGTGCTGCAGCAAATCTAGCCATATCATTGCATCCTGTAACTGACTTAATCAGAGAGGCTTGGACACAATGGGAAACACAGCGTCAGTGCTGTCTAACAAGGGATTGCGTGTTTGAGCAGCATTGTTTATTAGTGTACTAAACACATTTTTATGATTCCTTAAAGTACCCCATGCTGGGTGTATAGTTCCTTTACAGCAGTTTCATAATCTTAATAAAAATAACTAAATTAAGTGTGGGTGCGGGGGCTAGCTAGCGCAGGGGGATCATTCACTCATTAGAACCTTGCCTAGATATAGCCATTGTCTGCGTCAACCATTTTAAAAATGAATACATACAAAATGTGGCTCTGACAAAGCATGAACCCCACAGAAAAGCTAGAAAAACATCACTGGGGTATCGTTATAGTAACAGAGTATTACCCTGAACAAACTTCAGCAGAATTGGGAGGACACAGGGCTGTAATACATAATTGGACAAAAAACTGAAATAGAAAACAGACCTCAAGCAGAAGTAAATCAGTAACAATGTATTTATTATAGACAATCATTACAAGGTCTGTATTATTTTAAGTTTTTTTGTCTCTAACACAAGACTAACATAATCTGCTCAAAACAAGAGCCGTGATCCAGAATCTGTTCGGTTTGCTCGAACTTACACAGGTTTTACTTCAGACAAACCCCCTTCTAGTCATACAAAAAGCAACCCAGGCATGGAATAAATCAAGGCTTTATAGACTCATTGGTCACAGTTCTCTCGTCTGCTATTTCCTACTGCACCCCAGCTGTATGGAAAAAGGGCCAAGATACAAACACATGTGTTCACGTCAACAGGCGCTTCCTTTCAACAGTCTTCTATTTAAATCTTAAAAGATCAGGGTTTCCCATTCATATTCATGGGTATTGACCGTTAACAGTGGCATGAGTAAAATAAAACCCTGTTTTCTCTGATTTACAGTACACCCTCTCTTCTGCGCAGAACACAGTGTTTTATTCAGATTCGTAACAAACAGTGCCTTTCATGAATATTCAGTTGGGGTTTTTTTTTTAAGGTTGAAGATTTGACTTTGCATAAACAATTGTGATCAGATTGCTTAAGAGACTGTATACTGTCTTTAGAGAGATCCCTGAGTAACTGCTCCATACAGCACAAACAGGTTCGAGGTTAGTAGCTTGGTTTTTTTTGTGATATGTACAAATATGACATTTTTACATCATGAATATTAATTTGCAATCATAACTTATTTTCTTTTTTTTTTGCATTTATTTCTTAATGTATTGTTAAACATAACAGAATCTTGATCTTCTGTAGCTGTGTTCTCCCTATGCAGAGTAAAAACCTGTAAATTATCCATCCCTGTTCAGAGAACAAACAACTAAGAGAACAGACTAAGAACTCCCTGCATTGCAATGAATGACACAGCTGGCATCTAAACAAGCATTTAAAACATAAATCAAAGTATCTGGTCTTCCTGCTTAGATGGTTGATTTACGTAAGCAATTCAATATTCGCTGCTAAGGCAACACTACTTTTTACATTATGTTCCTGAGACTGCCCTGTAGTCTGGCGATGTTGTGCAGTGGCTAGGATTCTTGAAATACAGAGGGTCCTCATAGTTACCTTCCCCTGCCTCCACCTTGCAGCGTGCCTTGTCTAGGGGAAAGGTGGACTCAAGTGCCACTTGTCCTGCCCGCTGGCATTAGTCTTCATGTAATTAATATATTTCATTCATCAGAATTTTGCCAGCATAGGGGCGGCTAACATGCTTCAATGGGCAAGGCCATGGGCCAAATTCAGATATCAATGTAATCATTGACAGGCATGTTTAACTGTGAAATCAATAAATCATTCATTTAATGCCATTGGTGGTTATCTCCTTTCTGAAGTGAATAGCACTGTGATACAGTAGACTCATTTATTAGCCATTACTTTTCTGAATGACTGACAAGTGGCTTGATTGGAAGGAATCCGCTGAAGCAGGTTCTTTTTGCTCTCTGAGTCTCCTGTTAGTGAGCTCTTATATCTAAATCATTCCTCACTCTCCCAGACGCTCCTTTTCCAAAACGTTTTATGATTTGCGTATGTTGAAACTAACATACAATATAATGTTAAGAACGCACCCTGACGCATCAAGGTATTTGCTCTTCCTTTCAACAGACCGTGCCAAATTTAAATTTGAAACTTGGAATTTGTTCAAACCTATTAAAAATTGTGCTCCTAATCCAAATGCAGTCATTTGCAAGTAGTTCCACGTAATCATCAAGCCGTTTTCAATCTAAACTGCCGGTGGAAAGGAAGATTAATTATCTCTTGTTTGTCCTGGATTAAGCAGATCAAGTCAACTTTGGACAGAGAGAGGCATTAAGGAGTTCAATAAAATCTTGAGCTGCTCCAATGTAACATCTAATGCTATGCCTTTTTAAAAACAACTGTATTAAGATAGAAAGCAATACTTTCACCCCTGAATGGAATTAGTCACTTTGTTAAACCCAGTGGCACAGAACACTTCTGGTCCTCTTAGCCTTGACATTACACAAAGGGGCAGCTCATTAGTGTGCATTTGTTGATAATTAAGAAGCACTTCCAGTAATTGATTCATTTAATGTCTTAATATTCTGGAACTGCCAAAAAAGCACATGAAGGTGAAACTACATGTGATTTTCCACTTTGATACCAGCAATTTCTGCAGGAAATTAATCCACAATTGAGCTTTAGCAAAGTGCTTTGTGATGGTGGTCCACTACGAAAGGCACTATATAAAGATATTATATTATTGTTACAATCTGCTACACACCCAAGCATCCATGCTTGGGGTGGCTTTAGTATGAGACGAGCTACCGCTGAGCAGCCTGCAGGAACGTGCCTGAAGCTGCTACTTGTGTATATGTTTTAATAAACGCAAAGAGACCCAGGTGTCTGGCTGTCTCCTCAGATGCACCTGCTTCTCAGTTTATTCCTCTCCAAATATCTGGAGACAGAGCTGAGACTGAGACCCAGCGGCATGCCACAGAGAAGCATTTGTTTCGCGGCAGAAGCAGCGGTTTGTTCCAAAAGAAATATGAACATCAAATGTTGCTTTGCTCTCCATCCTTCAAACAGATACTACAATTCCCAGTGACAGCGCCCGTCTCCACACACTGGGGGTGAAACGTGTTTTACAAAGGCAGAAGCCAGCTCTGACAGAGGTTGTTTGTTTAGTATTTATTTTAAAGGTGCAGTATCACACAGTAGTGTTCAATTTGTAGAATAACATAACAATACAACGTTGACTGCTTGCATGGCTTCAGGTATAGTTGCTTGCTGTTTGGAAATGTGTAACACTTTAAGGAGTCTGTCCCTATTGCATATACAAATGTGTTATAATGGATGTTATAAATGGACAGTTATTAATAAGGTAACACTTTAGTTTAGTATACGTGATTATAAACAATCTATAAACATGTTATTAGTTATGCTATTAACACTTATAGAATATGATTAGAAATAATAAGACTTTTGCTTTTGTTTGTAATCTCTTCAGGTCTGTTTTTCTTGCTATGTCTTTATATGTCTGTCTCATCAATTGTATGGGGTTGCTTTGTTTTTGCAATACAGCCTTTATATACTTTTTTTTTTTTGCTTTTTTTTCACTTATAACAGATACCTAAAGTGTTACCGTTAATAACAGTATCAGGCTATAGAAGCTGTATAACTACTTTATAACACGACATAAGCAACATATCATTCAAATGTTATTGTCATAAATAGGGTTTCCTTTGTTACATGGTTATTTATAAAGTTTTTATCCAGTTCAAATGGCTGACCAGTATGTGTGTTTTCTCTTTGATGATATCAACATGTTGTCTAATCCAGATGTACCCTTGTAAAGGTTTACCATGGTAAAAACAAGTGTAACAAAGCATAATGAAAAGGCAAACATTGTGAAGCCCTGGGAGGTACAGTATTGTAAACCCAATTTAAATATGGTATTGTAAATAATAGCAGGCAAACACGCTTTTATAGAAAATATCAGAATCAAGAAAAGGAGAGGTAGGGTTGTTTTTTAATATGGCAGCAAAAAAAGTTTAAACATGTCATACAGCAACTACTTTTAAAACAATGCCCAGTGAAGTGACCGATCCCACAGACACGAAGATATTTCTCACAGCAAAAATCCAAACGTTAACTCAGCTGGCATATCTACAGCGCAAGGCCTGCTGAGTTTAAAAGCTTCAGGCAATGTGTACGCATGAAGTAGTGGATTTAGTTTTTTTTTTTTTCCTTGAGCAAAAAAAAGATGAAGCTGAAAAATAAACACAGGCAATTATTCTGAAATGCTTGTGAGCAGCTAACCTGTCTGAACTAGTCAGAAAAACATCTGTGGAGTGCTAAGAATGTCAAGCAAAGGACAAGGGTGCTGACTGCTGCTGATGGAAATCCCTTCAAGCATACTTAGAACTTTGGGATAGGCGTGGCAACGGTTAACTCTTACAAAACGAAATCGCCAACGGTGTTACAAATATTATCTGTACATAAGGGCAGCAGGATGTTATAAACCATTGGTATGGTACCGAGTGGTAGCATTTCATATCACAGTGTTGGTAATCCATTGCAGGCCCATGATACCATCAGTGCCTGGAGGTGACCGCCACAGAATAACAGTCCGTTGTGTTGTTGAGGTATTCTAATGATTTTATAGGCTAATACACTTGTATTATAACAGAACTGTAAGCAGGCATCTATTAGCATTGTTACTAGGTTGCATTTTTAAAATTGATTAGAACACTCCTGTTAATGATTAAACAAGAAAAACCTATTGAAATGAGTATAGGTCTTTTATATGAGCTTGTATAACCAGGGCAGGGTATAATCCATGACTGGTGCTGGCCCATCCCATATGGTTATGCTGGTCTTCACTCTGTCCCTCATTAGAACACCCTGCTTTCATTTCATTTCATCTCCACTGAGACAAGGTGAACATTTTACCATGTAAAAGATTTCTTTAGACCCCCTGAGGACACAAGAAAATAATTGCCGGTGAGGCCCAGCCGTGTGGCCCTTGCATGGGTTGCAATAATGACCATTCAATAAAAAGTCACACCAAAGTCATTGTCTGCAAAGTTGTTCTTAAATAATCCAACATTGATATCTACAGTGATGTCACAATTGTTGTTTTCTTCAGGGTCAAAAGCATCTGTTTACAGCTCTCTAGCACAGGGACAATTAACAGCGTTTTAACAATATGTGTATCCTCCACTAACGATGCATGATTTAACATGTATGTTGGATGGTTGATTTTTGATAACCTTCAGCCTTTTTAAAAGTATTTAGATCTGTCATAGCCCCACAAGGTCCCATTCTGATATTGTTCTTGTGAGATGTTGCGGAAAATGTGGTTAAAGGAGGCCAATTTAAAATGAAATTAAGGGTAAAATAATTGGAGACTCTACATTTAAAGCGCACACACACACACACACACACACACACACACACACACACACACACACACACACACACTTGACAATATAATGTAATATATAATTTGTAAGCAGCTGGGATTTGCACTTTTTCTGAAAGGATACAGAGAATTGCAAAACACTCCAGATGTTTCTGTTTATCTTATCACTACACACAAGAGCTTTCATTTATACTGTATCAATAATGTAATGTCATAAAGCCGTGTAATGATTAAACAAACACTTCACAGTGGCATAGCTTGTGTTCTATTTACCTTGGCAGCGAAAAAGTTGAAATAACCACGCTGGAAATATCATCGGCGTTTTCAAGTCAAATGTTACTCTGTTCATTCCTTGGGCTATAACTCTAAAGCTGTGCTTATGTTTCTTTGATCCTTAAAAACATATATGTTATTCAAAGAATGCCAGCTTGGGTAACATTACATGGACTGCCTTCTAGAATGTTCCTAAGGGAGGTTCTCTTTGCAGGAGCAAACTGAAGCCCCTGGTCAGGTAGGTGTTTGTGTGTGTGTGTGTGTGGGGGGGCAGTCAACAATTGGAGAGAAGAAATCTCAGGCCTGGTTATTTACCATACAGAGAATATTTCTACAGCCATCACATTGTGTCTGCACATAAAAGCCAAGAGGACGAGTTTGACAGATTTTGACATAAGAAAGCCACCTATGGCTTCGGCACTGACGAAAGGCAAAGCTTTTCCAGTTCTTTGTTCTGTGATTTGACAAGAGCCTCATCGGAGAGCTCACTTTGCCAGCTTGAGATCTTCTCAAGGGTAACATCTGCTTAGAAAAGGTACACTGGGAGACAGCAAGGAGGGCAGAGGTATCGCAGTGTGTCGGCAGCTCTACTCATGTTATCCAGGATCCAACTTGCCAGTCTCAATAAAAAGGGTTACACTGTTTGTATTATTAATAGTGGCATTTATGACACTCCTCGGATTGGGTGACTAATACAGTCAAACACTTTTAATATAATTTCTGAGCAAAAATGGTCAGGAAATAACCAATAATCTGGCAAATTAAGCATTAGAACACAAAAGATAGACTGATTATAACAGCATTCATTTAATACAATTTATTTTCAATATACTGCCTACTATATTGCACATGTACAGCATATTGTAATAATTAAACACATTGTAGTCTTCTTTATGATTCTGTGCTTGTTTTATACAGTTATCAAGTGAGATAGAAATCATTTGTATGAATAGTACAAGTTATATGTTAACTGAAGTGTGACAATATTATATTATCTGAAACTTGGCTCCATTGACTCACATTGTATTCTGGCCAGGACATGTGCTAGTAAGCAATGATATTAAATAGATTTGACTGTAGTTTGTGTTTATTAGGCATAATCATATTAACCTTTCCACCTGCTGTGGATTTGTACTGTATGGTACTTCTTACTGATGTCCGTGTTTCATGGGGACAGGTTAATGGTTACACTGTGGTGTACCAGCTGCATGTTGAGAGAAGACATGATTCAGAGCATGTGTGAGGTTTAAAAAGTCACCAGGATGGGATGACTGAAGCAGAAAATTATACAAAGTGAATCTAAATAACAACTGGGATATGTCAGACATGTACCAAGTTGTTCTGTAAAGCTGAAGCTGATTAGGGTCTTGTTTTCCATGGTGATGTAATGCTAAGACACAACATATCTGATTTTGCATGGTCAAAAACTCGAGTCATTCCGTCTTGATCTAAAGCTTCAACTTTAATATAGCTGACAAAATATTGAGAAGTTTTGGGGTTTTATGAGATACTGTTAAGCCCACCATTGTACCTCTTTATTCCCAGTAGTCCCTGAGATACAGATCCTGAGGTTTAAGGATAATTACAAAATATATTACAAAAAAAGATTTCCAGATAGACTGATTTTTTTCTGTTCATAAAGTTTTTAATAGAACAATGATGTAAGAAAAATAAACACATACAAATTGGAGAATTGTATAGGTCTATAGGTCAAAACTTTAAGATAGATACTATCATTCGCATCACACAGTGTTTACTGGAGAAGACATCCCTTATGAAAATGTCCTGGGACCCTCCTGGTAACAAGCCCCTTTCTTTAACCACTGGACCACCAAGCCTCCGTTAATCTACCGCATCCTATAGTCTAAAGGACTTTGTAAGGAATTTTTTAAACTTTAATTAAAATATTTGTCTTAAGAAGGTTATAAAACATGGATTTGATTTTAATTAGTTAAGGATAAAAATATCCAGACTGTTTGAAAAGCGATCAAGTCTGTATAATAAATAACTAGCAATCACAGCATATTCATCAGTCATTTTGTCTAAGCCTGGGCACTGTAATTATACATCAAGCTTGATGCCAGGAACCTATGCTATAATTTTGCCCAATTTAGACAGCAGGCTGCAGGCATATAATTTAATCCCAGTATTACATTAATGCATCAACGTCAGCCTTTTATTCGGACCATAGATTCTAGTTTAATGTTCTGTTTAAATGCCACAGGTAAATATTGAATCCAACAGCGGTTTCTTCATTCAGAAACTAGTCTACAAAAGCTGGATTTATCAATGAAGAAAAGTCTCCATTGTAAACCAATGGCAGCCTAGATCATGCCACACTACAGTACAGTATCATACTGAACTCCTTCCTGTACATGCCAAGCCTGTGAAACGCCAGGCGGCTTTCAGGTAACTTTTGAAGCATTTAGCTATCGAGGGCATTTCCAGCAAATTTGAAAAGAGGTCACTGTGACAAGGATAGGCAAACCAACACTAGAGGATTTTCCTCTCTAACCCAATTCCAGCTTTCCTTACTGGTCCCTAGTCAATATAAGCAACTCTGCACAAGCAGGATTTAAACGAGTGAGCTCCCAATACTTTTACCTGTCGAGTCTCCGGGGTGTCTGAGTGAAATATAAAATGCGAAGGAGGTTCCTAGTTTAGGGATTTAAAAACAGTATTGAAATCCGCCACCATTTAGATCAATCCAATAGATCTAGATTTCTTCATTTTTTGAACGTTGTGTATTTCGGCATGTTTATGTAATAATACATGTCCCTCTCAACCAGATCGCCTTTAAAATCATTTGGACAGATTCTCTAAGCTCTTGTCATTAGCACCCCAATTGCAATTCTAAAACATACAAGAAACAACTTATTTACTGTACAAGCCCCTGAGTTAAAGTGTGACTCGTACCATTCTTGTTTGGTAACTTTGTTTACGGAGTTTTTCCTTGCTGAAAAAATCATGTTTGGACAATTTGGAGTAAAGTTCAGGTCCAGTTTGTTATTTTAATTTCTGCAGAGATTGAAGCCATTTAAATTTTTTTTTTTTTTTTTTTTTTAAAGAAGCACTATAAGCTATTTGCTCCAAAGGAAAATTCACCAATTACAATTTTAAAGAAAATAAGAAACAACTTATTAAATTAAAATAAATTTACAAGTTGCTTGTTTTTTGGTTTATAACTTTATTGGCCATCTTTTTCCATGCTATAACAAAGGAATAGATTCTCAAAGCTGTTTACTCAAAATCTTCATTAGCTGATTAGTTAATATACCCTGATTTGAATGACTAAGTTGTTTATTTCTGGTTTGGTAACTTTATTAGTTTTTTTTTTCCCTTTCTGAAAAAAATATGCAAATGACAATTTGGTTAAATTGATGTGAACATCTATCCATCAATAGCATAATGTTATTTTAACTTGGAAATATCCTGCAATGGTCTTCCCATTATGGACATAAATATCTTCTCTACGTGGAATGATTAAATAAAAGCAAACTGAACCAATTACAAGAATAATTAAAATCTCACAGATTACCCACATTGTGGTTAATCTGCAGTCCAGAGAGAAGACATCTCTTCTGATGTCAGTAATACGTTCTATAGTATGGGCCAAAAGGAACTCTTGCAGGAAGTGAGATCAACTCATCTGGGAATACAGTAGATAAAGCACATCCTGCTAACGTTTTCCTGTTTAAAGTCTGAGTAAAGCCATACAATTTAAAAATATCACAGAATTATTCCAACACTTCAAACAAGTGTATCCTTTTCTTTGGTTTTAGTCTGATTTTATAATCGAGTGCATGATTGCAGTTCCTCTTCAAAACATTCTCAAGTGGCTTTGCTGTTTGAGCTCTGCATTCCACAGTTTGTTTAAAGCCTTTTAATTCCTGAATAAAATGGGTTGTCCAGGAAATAACATAAAAAAAGTCAAAAAGGCCTGTTTATTTCTAAATGATGTTGTTGAAAATACCTATTGCCATTGCTCTGAAAATGTTATCAATATAACAAAATGTTCAATTAAAAGAGAGCGATT
This sequence comes from Polyodon spathula, assembly GCF_017654505.1. NCBI lineage: Eukaryota > Metazoa > Chordata > Actinopteri > Acipenseriformes > Polyodontidae > Polyodon > Polyodon spathula. Next base: position 1,749 of record NW_024472092.1, on the reverse strand, counting down.
TAAACGGCAGATAACGGAACATGTGTGCCTTACAGAGGGACATACTGTAGTCATACATTTAAATGATGGCACTACTATCTTTCTAGCAGCTTTGAAAAACTATCAGATAACACAACAAACAAACGCTGGGATAACTGATTGTAACATTACAGGAGATACATGTTGTTCTTCAAAGACAGCATGGTACACAATACCAGAACCGCCCTGGACTTCAATAACATGTGGAAACGAGAAACATTTGAGAACAAGAAGAGGCTGTTTGGCTGATCATTGCATTGCTGGTAACACAGCAGTCTGATAATGGCTCGGCTAGAACCTCTTCAGGGTAGTATACTGGTATTATAACCCAATGGTTGAACCATTTCTATGAGGATATAGTTCTGACATACTTTATCAGCAACGCAACAAAAGAAAGATCAGATGTCAGGCGGCTGCAACCCGTGTTATGTTTACCCCTGCAGCTCACCAGGGCCTGGGGTTCGGATAATTTTCAGAGCCCCCGGTTAAGATCATCCACACCAGTGTGTTGGGGAGAGCAGCTCTGGAATACTAATAGGGAGTTCAGAGGACTGTATCCAAGAAAAACAAGAGCCATAGGGAGCTACACAAGAACAGGGGGCGATCTCAGACAGAGGCTTGTGTCAATCCAATCAACCACGTGGGCCTAGGCTGTGAATGAGACCTTTGTGCTAGACAGGGGGAGGGTTAGAGGGCAGTGTGGAAAGAGCATATTTAACTCTTTTTTTTTCTTTAGTGTTGGCAATGTGACGAGAAAGGCTTGTTATTGTGAAAGGAAGAAAGGCGATTTGTGGGTAGAGAAGGAAATCATTAGTAACAGGCCAAGCTTCAAAGGAGTCTTTGGTTTGGGTTAAAGGGTAAAGGTTAAAAGGTCTTCCAGCAAAGCCTGGGAGAAATGTATTTATTGTTGGCCTGAACCCAGTTTGTGTTTCTTAAATTTCTGTGTTTCTTATTTACTCAAATAAAAATAAAAACATCTCCGTAACTCTGTTATAAGAGGTTTTCACTTGAGTTCAGGAGCTACTCTTGGTTTCTTGTTGATATAATATAAATATAAATTAAGAGCCGGTTTGTGTTTTGATTACCCTTTGTTTTGTTGCCAATACACCGATGTGCACTAGATGGCGCTGCTGTTGCAAAACAGTACATTCACAAATAGAGCACCTGACATTGTTTTAAAGTGGCGATCAGTCAACCTATCAACTATTTTATTGCTTGACTGTTAGACTCAAATTAGTCAGTCTACCCCTACATCATACACATCACACAGCCTCAGCAAGTGGAGAATTTTGAAAAGTCTCTAACACTGCAAAGTTAAACCACAACCTATAGCGATAAACTCTTTGACAAGTTCTGTATGCATCTTGGGAACTAAATAATTCTCAACAAATGATTAAGATAGAAGACTGTAAGATATTCTTAACAAATTGTTGATGTAACATGGTAATTTACTTAAAAGGGGTTTATAAGCAAACATACACCAGAGCTTTAGCCTAAGTTTGTGTTGAGGAAATCACTTCTAGGATGTTTCCTCCAACCTGAAATCACAAAATACAGAGATATCCTGCAAGACCTCATCCTGGAAACACAGAGGAAACGAACCACATTTAATAAAAATGGGCCCCCAGCTTAAAAAGAACATAATAAACTGCACATTGCATAAGCTGTTGTATGCCTAAAAGAAATACATCCTACAAGAGAAAAAAAAAGATTTTGCAGTTGTGACCAGCA
>NW_024472091.1:0-3221 GCF_017654505.1 Polyodon spathula | reverse complement strand
CTGCCTCTGTGAATTTAAATCTTATAGCTGCTATATTTTGTGGCTCATTATTACTTAGTTCAAGACTCTAGTCTGTTTTAAGTAATACCTGTCTTGCTTCCACTAAAGTGCATTTCTTCTTTCCCCAACATCTTCCGTGACATAATTACTCTCAACACTAAAATATGCATTAACCCATGGGTTACAGAACAGTGATCGAATCTCACTTAACCTTCACCCACCTAATTCTTAATTCAATTAGTTAATGAAGTCACAGACTGTGAGAGGTATTAAACGGGGTCACAACTAGGCAGTGTAAGAGCTAGCATAAATGACTCATCATGTAGAATTCTAAAAGAGCACGTGTAATCAGCATACACAGCTCAACAAGATTTTTACAGTCCACAGTATGTTGGGAGGATTGGACATTAAAGCCTGGAGGCTGAGACAACCTGCCCCCACTCAGCCTAGTCACAGAATATTCTCTGTTGCTTATATTTTATGTTTTAGTTCTTACTTGTATTTTGTTCCAAGGGAGCTTCACCTCCCCACCACAACAACCATGCAGCTGAAATGTTTGCAACTTTCCACCATCTGTTCCTCTAGCAGGTCAAGTGGTGCTTAAAAATAAAAAAAGGATTAATTAATATATCAGAAAAACTGCTTAATAAAGTTTTATTGAGAGTCTGTACATCCTACTCCCTGTATTCAGCACTTATGTATTTTACATGTTGAAGTTATTCCACACGCTGTAAATCAGTCATTTTTAATACACTTTGCCACGATACTAACCCTTCATTTGCTTATACCTAATGACATCTTTTGGTTTATATTTTATACTGCAGTTTGGTTTATGCTGCTTGACTGGGACACTACAGCAAGTCACTTAAACTTCTTGTGCTCCGTCTTTTGGGTGAGATGTTGTTGTAAGTGACTCTGATGCTTAGTGCACACACCCTAGTCTCGTATCTTGTAAATCGCTTTGTGATGGTGGTCCACTCTCATAGGCACTATATAAAAATAAAAAAATTATAATTAATATATCAGAAAAACTGCTTAATAAAGTTTTATTGAGAGTCTGTACATCCTACTCCCTGTATTCAGCACTTATGTATTTTACATGTTGAAGTTATTCCACACGCTGTAAATCAGTCATTTTTAATACACTTTGCCACGATACTAACCCTTCATTTGCTTATACCTAATCACAGCTGTTTGTATGTTTTTGATTAGGATTAGATTTAACGTTGCACTTTCTAACTGAGAAATGTTCAGAGATTTTTGGTCTAGCTAGCACAACACTGTGGTTTAATTTCGTGTTTGATCAAATTAGAAAGGGTTGTAATTTGATTTAGAACACAGCCTTCAATAGTGACATGCTCTTCAGCGTGTGACGGCAGTAGCAATCTGTGACTCACCAGTTTCTAGTCCGATAACTTAACCTCAATTACAACGCAGAGCACTTAATTTTTATAGCTGCCCATGGCGACCACTGTATTTGGTCTAGCTGCAATCAGACCATGTGATCTACAGCAATGGTACCAGGATGCTACCGTTTAGGTAAAAGCATCATCATTATTATTACCTAGCAACAGTATCTGTGTTAGAGGGGGGGGGGGGGTCACCAGGAAGTCAAGAGAAAAAGAAAATGACATACAAATTATTCTGAACAATAAGAGAAATAAAGATACACCAAGCAGCTTTTTAAGGCATGTTATGAGTGGTGGTGCCATGTGACGGATTGAAAGTCAGAAGGTGAAATGACAAAGGCAAAGTCTGACTGTATTAACTGCTCCCCCAAACACTATTCCTGCTTGTATGAGGCTGACAACCTGTGTGACTGTGTAAGAGAAACAGTGTATAATCATGTTAATTGTACACAATTACAATGTGTGGGTTGAAGGCATGCACAGGCACTTTGTTATCTGCAGCTGGAAAACAATGAGCTACTCAGATTCTATCAACAATACTGTTAGTGTCTGCGTCAGGATTAGCCCACATTCAAACCCAAACACATGTAAATTGCTGGACACTGTCTAATTCACCTTTGATGGAATGACATTTGTGGACTACAAAATGTTGATTATGATGTAGCTCTCTGGTGAGTAAAAAAACATTTGTCAAAGAGGTCTTTTTAAAGATGTGATGGAATCATAAGTCACAATATAATATCGGGTTGGGCTGCCGCTTCCTCTGATCACAGAAACAGCGTTGCACAGACTCCACAAGGTGCTGGAAGGCATCTCGGGAGATTTTAACTCATTCAGTCATTAATATTTCATGTAATTGGTGCAGAGAAGTAAAGTTCATCCTAAACATGCTGAGATCCAGGGATTTGGTGGCCATGGAAGATGCCTGTAGAAGTCTGTATCATGATCCTCAAACCATGAATTCTGGTGGTAGATGGATGCATGATCACCTTAAAAGTAGCCATCGCCATTAGGGTGCAAATAAAACATTGTTTCCTATTGATTTTCAAACTGCCAGAAGCTAGATGCACTGGCTCATATTTGAGTACCAATCACTGCTTTTGCTGTGACTGACGTGTTTTTAATGTCGACTTTGTGTGAATTTAGGAAGTTGACTGCAAGTGTAGCATTGTGCAATCTGCAAGGAGCGTTTCATATGTTCTTCACCAACTGCTTCAAATAAATGACAATAAAAACAAAAATCAAATTCACCTACCATTATGTGTGTGTGTTTTTTCATATTGAAAAAATCTGAGATCTATGAAATGATGACAACATACGTGGCATGAGGTGGGATTTAGTGGAATGGTTTTGTTAACACCATGCACTTCGAGTATCTTCTGTTCTCAGATTATAAATGTTTCACAGCACTGAAAGAGGAAGCTTAATTCTTCAGGACTCTCAGCCAAGGTTCAGCAACTGACTCTCATTCTGATTCCCTCCCTGGTAAACACAACAAAGATTCTCACAAGGTTGTAATTGGGTAATGAAGCTTTAATGCACTGCATTCAGAGTCTCTGTCCGACGCTTCATGTTTGCAACTCTCAGCATGAAAGAAAAAAAAAACATTTTAATAATAAATGTTCAAACGAATGATAGATTACAGTAAGGTTTTAGCACACTCTGTGGCTCTCGAAGATAAACGAGGATGCTCTAGAGCATGAAATATATTCAGAAATACTTTCTGTCACCAGGCGTCAGCCTGGTTTTGAAAACAGTTTTTTTTTTTTCTCTTTACACGTTTGGATTAGGTTAAATCCGAACAGGTGGTGA
>NW_024472090.1:0-25000 GCF_017654505.1 Polyodon spathula | reverse complement strand
TCAGCCCGCCTCCACAGCCCATGTTCCCATAGTCTCCAGAGCAGTCCACCAGCTGCTGCTCGCTCAGGGACACCAGCTTCTGAGTCTTCCTGAAAGTCTGTCCTTCCAGGGAGCCTGTCTACAACAAAAAACACACACGGTGCTTACAGAATGCAGCTATACCAGGGAGCCTGTCTACAACAAAAACACACACACACACACACACACACACACACACACACACACACACACACACACACACACACACACACACACACACACAGTGCTTACAGCATGCAGCTATACCAGGGAGCCTGTCTACAACACACACATGGCGCTTACAGCATGCAGCCATACCCCCTGCTTCTGTGCAGACTGACTACAGTATATCCACTACTTGACCAGAGATATCCAATCCCCTGAGGGATAACTACAAGGTATACAGACACTCTGCTATGCTGTACTGGCCTTTATCAAATATGTAAATGGTGCTTCTGGTGAATCACAAACATCCAGAAAGCGAAGCCAGTGTGAAGCCTGAGACCTCTGGACTTTGTTATAGGGTTACAGGATTGTGGGTAATATTATATATAACTGTTTGCTTACACAGACACAGTTCCTTCTATTATACTCTGCTTTATTGCTAATATACAAATTTTAAAAACACACAGCTTAGTCCACTGTCATTTCCATTGAAAAGAGGGGAAATGATTAGTAAGAGTAGCCCATTGTGGCTGAGGTCAGATTGTGATGTTATTGTTTTGAACTGACTTTGCAGTTGAATTCCAAGAGGTGCCGCAGGTATGATTTTTTTTTAAAGCACATGACGTCAGCCATGTTGATATGGAGAATATGGAGAATACAGCCCAGTAGAAACTCAAAGTGTTACTGTTGTCATGAATTGGGTTTCTCCAGGATGTATCTTGGAATAGGGTAGGCTAAACGTGTGGAAGGATCAGCAGTCTTTAATACACGGCACAGATTACACATTCAAATGCCATGGCATTTCTTTCACCACCTTTCCCTGGTCTTCACGTGTTCTGATGCTCCAGTGTTGTTTTTATCCTTTCTTTCTCTATTTCTTTACTTGGCCTGAACTTGTCTGGAGAGCTGCCTAGCAATGAACAGATGTTCCCATTCCCTTCAAACCATGTAACAAAGTAAACTTTTAACCTTGCTGGCCAAGCCTACTCTACATATACAGAGAGGGTGAGGAGGTGGGACCAGCCAAATTAAAAAAGGTCATTTTGTCAAATACTTGGAATGGAATAAGGAAGTCTGTGCAGTCCCAGGCAGTTAGAAATTTCCAGGCAAGCTCACAAACATGAAAAGAGAGTTCAACTCATTGTTTAACTGAAACCCTGAACCACATATTATAATTTAATCCCCATACAAAAGGCTAGAGAAATGTAGTAATATATATAAATGTATATATATATATATATATATATATATATATATATATATATATATATATATATATATATATATATATATATAAATAAATTAAAAACACAACCCATATAAAAATAAAATTATATTTGAAGCTACCTGTTCTTAAAATTGTAGGCGGTAATACATTTTTCTGTGGTCTAAGTAGCTGATTAAACAGCATATGCAACACCTGTTTACCAGAAGGAGGGAGGACAGTAATACACTTACTGCGCTGAACGCCCAGCAGGACCCACAGAACTTCTGGTCCTTGACATCAGTGACGTAGCCCTTGTCTCGCCAGTCAACAGAGCTGGGCAGAGCAGCGCCCCCTAGCTGCCGCAGGAAGGTGGAGCCTCGCCGGGCCTTGGTGGTGTTGAAGTGTCCGAGGCAGCCTCGGAACGCTACGCTTCTGTACTCAACATTGTCCTGGGAGGGGAGAGGAGTACTCAGCCCCAGCACTGCACACTCTCACTTCAGTTCAGTTCAGTTACAACTCTACACTATGCATGCAAAACATTTCGTAATGCATTCTCTGTTCAGATTTCATCGTCATATACATATAGTATATGGTGTCAAACAGGAAAATGACATTGAACTATGCTATATATACAATGAAGTTTCATATATATATATATATATATATATATATATATATATATATATATATATATATATATATATATATATATATAGTGCTCACCCTTTATGATGTTATAGTGGGGAGCCATAGTTACAAGATCATGCTATTTGTGTTCCGCCTTATAACAAGTATAGAAGAGCTGCTGTAATGGCATTATGGAGCAAATGGAAGCCACAACCCTATCGTGTTATAACCAGTTCTGCACTATAAACGAGGTACATTTTAATAAATATGTAGAGTTGTGAAATGATATGATGAGGTATTGTACCATATCAGCGAAGAAGGTCATGCCCAGTCTGTAGCTCTTGATGCCTTGGTCTGCCAGCATGTTGTGCACAATCACGTGCTTGCGGTTGTTCATCCAAGTCTCTTTTCGCCTGGCATCCTCAATAGGGGAGCTGTAGAACTTCCCTGCAAAGAAGCACCACACTCTAGGTCAATCGCATGCCTTGTTTAAAGCAATTATAGCTGACCAAATATTGCAATTCCACAACGATGACATCTTGTATAAGCGAAACAGGTCTCAAATGTGCAGTTCATACTTATACTGCTTAACTTATACTGCTTTTTAAAAAGAGCTATAACTTATACTGCTTTTTTTAAAAGAGCGCTAACCCATGGACCTCTGTTGTTTCTAATCTACATTAACTGAAACAAACGCTTAATTTTTCCTTTTTCAAAAACGGCTCACACTGTCGCTTAGGGTTGCCATGTTTCCAAAAAATGTTCTCGTCAATTCACTGAAGCAGTTAAAAAAACTGTATATAATAACACAATCCTAATTTAAAAGTTTGACATTGGGTGTATATGTTGGGATCTGCTTAAAGTATTTTAAATCACTGATATAAATGACTGGGTTAAGACACAATTGGGGTTAACTTAAAAGGCTAACTTGCCTGGTAGCACTACCAAGATTAAAAAAAAAAAAAAAAACACTGGGTCCAGGAAATCAAACAGAATATTAATTATTAAACAGGACAAATACAAATGTAGGTTTAATAAATAGAAGTATGCTGCCATTGCAGCTTCACATGTGTTCCCCTTGCATGAGCTTTTTACATACTTTTTGCATTGTATTTTACATTCCTTTTACATTTCTATTTCCAACATTTTTTACATTGTTTTTTACAATGCAGTACCATGCTTCTCTGTGGCATGCCATGCTTTCCTATGACTTACCATCATGCTGTACTACTTAGCTTCGCTTCAATGTTTGTGAGGGACCCTTTCACAGTATGATATGTATCTCAGCAGCCCTTGCTGGACTTGAAAAGCAGATAACTAAACACCCGTGCAGCTTTTAACTGAAAAGTCTTTCAGTACCATATCAGTTGTGTGCGCTTGAATGCCTTTGAAAACAGGCTCTCCTTACCGTGCTTCAGTTTCCAGGCGTGAAACTCCAGATCTTCCACTGACAAGCTGGCAGAGCTGACAACAGCCACCAAGGTGGCAGCGAGTACAAGGAACTTCATCCTGCAATGAAAATACAAACTATAGTCAAAATACCAAGTCTAGAAGTGTTTAAACCAAAACACTTGCTAGATCTGCTACTGTTCCTTGCCTGTCTTTCAATGATCTTGACTGATAAGAAACCGAAGCTGAATGAGGAAACGTGTGATTCAGCCCTGTATTTATACAGGGTTCAGGGAAGTCAGCTGCTTGTCATAAAAACATAAAACTAAATCTGCTTATGGACCAGAAAAAGCTAAATGGGAGACATTGATTTGCAGACTCACTCACAAGTTCTTTCCCTGAAATGACTTTTCATAATGTGGGTCATTAATCTGAGCCGTGTTCTGAGAAAGAAAGGGTTTGGGGTGTAAATGGAAACTAAGAATAATGTCTTTAAGCTGGGAAAAAACAGAGCAAGGGTCTGAAGAAATTAAACATTTGCACAGCATATGAATTGTACACAAGTACAGAGCCTGCATAAAAGGCTAAAAACCCTTGCACTGTGTACCACAAACTTTTCTTTTGTAGTTTTCCCATGCTTTTCCCATGGTTGTACAATGCATTTGCCATAGCTTGCCATGCTTGGGCTCTATTCCCAAAGCTTTGACTCGTGTGTTGTTTCAAGAATGTTTTTTTCAATTTTTTTTAAAAATAAAACTCGATTTTTTTCATAAAAACATTCCTTAAATAACTCATGAGTTACTAGAGCCCATGATATGAATCCATTACATGAGCATATATTTTTTCAACATCTTACATTTATTTTGTTTCCTTATAGGCTGGTAACAATTGTTTTACATTTACAAAATGTATCTAGAAAACCACGCAGAGTAAACTACAATTAATGGGAATATGACCTTGACATTTTTTTTTTAAATAAATGTAATCCCTGTTCTTAATGAGTCAACATAGTTAATATTTGTTGTGTGCCTTACATACAAGGTTTGTAAAATTTCTAAAAAGCTATTATCGGAAAACCAAAACAGAACGAATTATGACTAAGCGGTCGGACAGAAAACTCTTAGTCAATGTTTTATTTTTCTTGGAAGTTACAGCTGCTGACTTCTTAGTGCATTCGAAATGTAGTTTCTGGCACATCTTACTTAAAAACTAAAGTTTCCCAGCATGTGCCATTGGTTTAGATTCAGTTTCATTTTGTTGGAATAAACAGGAAACGAATGAATACCAAAGCATACAACAGTATTAATAAGCTGACAAGAGTTTCAAAATGCAATGTGTGCTTTCTGAAGAAGTCTTGTTGCTTTGCACAGCTCAGCTTACAGCAGGGCTGTGTGTGATGAAGTCCTGCTGTGAGATCCAACACCCAGTTTGAGAACCACTGGTTTAGAGTAAAAAGGTCGTCTTTCTGTGCGAGGACAACCATATTTGTGTTTAATTGGGTTATCCCAGAAAGGTGATGTCTTTAACTTTAATTCTAGAGAACCACTTCATTGGGACAAAGCTAATAGTGAACAATCCTGAAAGAAGCTAATTTGTTTTTCTTCTGGTTCTTTATTTCGTCATATCATGCTAAATCAGATGCAGTATTTGATATCAATGGTTGATAAATAATAATTTAAAGGTGTGAGGCAGCATTTACTGTACATAGGTATTGTGGAGGGGAGGGATTGAGATAATTTTGGGCCAGGATCTGGCCTTCCGGGTTGCTGGGAGTCACCTTGAGGGGTAACACTGATGCTGTCAGAGTTCAACCAAGGCCAGGTGATAGAATACTGACCCCCCCCCCCTTCTTCTAAATGGGTTTTCATCAAAATACAACCATCTGGCCGGTACCTTTACACAAATAATTATAATTTTAGCATAGAATGAAGAGTTCCAGTGATGTATAGAACAAAATATTTCCAAGAAAATCAAACAAAATATGTGACAGAATTTCAATGTATTGTTGAAAATTGGGGTGTATGTATGGTAGGGAAGGATGAACACTTTATAATACTCAGAGAAAAGGATTGCAGGCCACAGAGATATGAGCTGGAGTCGCTAGAAAGGAATTGCAACAGCCCTCCTGAACTGCTACCCTGCAGACCGATTGACACATTAGTGAGCAGCTTCACACATGTCTCATCTACAGTAAAACCACACCGACAAACTAAGAAAGAAAAAACAGGAAACTATGAGCCTGCACTCTCATGTACTTTTCCTTTAAGATGTTTATCACCACAGTAGCTACGTTTCCAATTAAAATGTCAACGCTAATTAAATCAAAGGTTTCTAACAAAGGTGATGTGCATAATGAGGAGTACTATATGTAGGATGTCTGTTGTGTATTAAATGAATTCAATTATTATTTAATTCTATAGCATTTGACTACCACTCCATGTTTTGATCAACTAATTAAAATACCACTTACCCAAGCTGGTATGGAGTTCTAATTGATCTTAATTGACCATGCGGTGGCTCTACTATTGCAAAGCAATGGTTCTGCACTTCTGCAGCTCATAATTCTTATGATTGTTAGTTAGTTGGCCTTTATCCTAGGTGATTTACAGGTGTTACAGGGCAATACGCAGTTACAGTGCAAAAACAATGTTTAAATACAGTGTTATTTACAGTACATGTAGGTACTACTAGAATAGAGACAAAGGGTAATAATTTAGGATGAAGACCATTTGTATCTCAATGAAAAAATAGTAGTACAAAATTTCAAGGATAGTGCATCAGCTGAGTTTCCAGTAACATGATGCTCAGGTCAGGAAAGTCCAGGGTGTAATAGGAGGGGTAAATCAAGAGATCTACAAGTGCAGTGTAAACAGGGGGGTCTTGAAGATGCATTGGAAGGCAACGGAGACAGAGCAGTCCTGAAGTTTTCCAGTAGCTGTTCCACCACAGAGGGGCTAGGGAAGAGAGGGAGCAGACACGGGAGGGTGTAGAGTGAAGAATACTTTTTTTAGGCAATTATCCATACAAAAATATTTTGTCAACTAGAAGTCTCAGTTGGGAAAAATGGGCATCAAATGTCCCACGACACACCACAGGGGCATTTTAGAACTTGAACTGAAAGATCACTTAACTATTCAAGTTAAAAGCAAGATCCTGCAATTCAAATTGTATTAGATATTGTTTACAGTTCTGTAATATGCAATAAGTAATGTTTACAAGCAGTCAATGTTCAAACATTCATTGTTAGCAAAGATTAAGGTTAAACAAAGTGTGACTTGCTATTGTAATTAGCTGAGCTCAGTGTCACAAGACAGAGGTCTAGTGTGGATAAGATTTTGCGAAAGTTAATGAGTGAAGTATTGACACATTGTTTCCCCCCTGCTAAACCATAAGCCAAAAAACAAGTTAAAATTCTAATTTTGCCCCTTAAAAAGGTAGCTAGCCTAGGAGTGGCTATTGTTTGAGGGAATGTTTTGCGAGCAATGACAGTAAGAGCCAGCTGTTTCATGGGAAGCTCTATTAATAAACGACATCCTCCACAAGTTGTTTGTATTGCTGTTCTTCTGCATTCATCACTATCAAGGAGCCCTCTGGGCTTTGACTTCTTCATTATGACAGCACAGCTGTTTGGGATCCTTGTGATGAAAGTTGATATTGAAAAGTGAATTGTTGTTGTTGTTATTCCCCGAATCAGGAGGACTAAAAAAAAAAAAAAAGACGACAAGCCCACAAAATGAGGGAGTGTGTGGTTGACTGTCATCCTTATCAGTGAAATAAAGACAGCACTGTGAATGTTCATAGCGTGTTCTGTTTACAGCTGAATTAGGAGAATTACTTTCTTTAGATAAATCTGTCTGTTTAGAAATGTAGTGTAATTTGGAGCAGTGCGATTTGCCTGGTCATGCAAGATTTATTCCAAAATTCGATCTGGTTAAAAAAAATCACTGTGTAGCGTTAGATATGAAAAAGTTACAGTGAAGTCGGACAAATCGACTCTCGACCCACACCCCTTTGACGGAAACATAATACAATAACATTTTATGTAAGTTATATTGAGGCTGTATGCTTTTATAGGTATTCTACATCATGTCTTTTGTTGTGTAAGTTGATGTAGTCAATTATACGCAGGAGCACGAGAGATCATACGTTTTCTTATGTACTTAAAATGTTTCCAAAGCATTGCTGATAACTGATCTATTCATGAATTCACAGAGTGTACAGTCAGCATCTTTTTAGCTGAGTCACAAGCTTGCAGCTGAGCTTACATTTTGGCTTGAAACTGGATTTCCTAGTTAACAAGGTCACATATAGTAGGGTCATAGCAAGCATTTAGTGACAAGTTACACTATTTCTCTGCTGATTCGATCAGAGAGCTGTGTATAGCGAGTACAATAAGAGGTACAGATTGTTTTTCTTTTTTTTTCTCACAAGATGAAATCAGAAAACCACAAAGGGGCCCCCCAGCCCACAACAGAAAAAAAAGCTGTGGTTTTTGCATATGCTCTTATAGGAAAGCAACCCCAGTTTGTGACACAGTGCTATACAATGTTGTTGGACAGCCATGGTTGGTGATATATGACTGTATCTGCTGAATACCATAAACAGCTAGTCATTTTTAAACAAGAGCTGGGACTGGTCAGTCAAGGGCACCTGAGGATAATGTGTTTTTTTCTAATAGTGTTAGAGATTGCTTTACCTGACGTCAGTCAATAACGCGTTATTCCAGAACTCCAGGGTGGAGGATCAATAGCGCAGTCAAGCAGGAGTTAAACTGTAATGGACAGTGAAGAACGTTTTGCAAGTGAAAACAGCAAGAGCCAGCTGTTTCGTGGGAAGCCCTATTAATAAATGACAATATTTATGTAAAGTGCATTTATGTTATGTATCACTTTCAGTGGGTAAAATAGTAATGTGTCCTTCCAGGTTAAATGTGTCTTTTATTAAGCAATAAAGATTAATCACTCATGTGCTATATAGGTATTGTCGTGTACTGTACCTGTACAGCAAAAGACTTCTTCTGCATTGGTTAACTTCCTTGGTTGGAATCCAGTTCAGGTCAATACATTGTGATTTTTTTCTCAAAATGCAGTATGAACCACAGAAGACATGCAAAGCATTTGAGAGACAGAGAAATCCATTTCCACGGGATTATCTAAGCAGGGGTCTGATTGCCTCAGATCTTACTTTTTTTTCACAACACAATCTCTAATTTAAACAGCAAGAAACCATTTCTGTTCTCTGTTCTACTAGAAAAACTGATGCTATTGCAATAAAAAAAGTATTTTGCACAACCGATTCTCCCTCAATCACACCACTTTACAAGAACAATCCTGTTTTCTTGCACCTTTGTAAAATCCCCCTCTATATTTTCTTAAGACATAAAATGGGAGCAGCAAAACCAACGCTGGTGGACAGCTGTGATTCTATTTAGCACTCAGGGCAAACTAGACAGCTTCTTCACAACTCATTTTAGGTATGCACTAAACAGAAACAGACTATTAGCTAAACAGAAACAGACTATTATAAACACATGACAGAGAGCTTTCACTTCTCTCTTTTTGTTTGAGACAAACGGTAAAGTGAGCAATTTAACAGTATGAGCTGCTGTAACAAACCAAGCTTTTCATGTACAGTACACCTACCAGGAGTGGGCTTTTGTTTCTACTCCAAAATGAATCAAAACCGTGATAATAAATGAATAAGAGCAATTATTAAGCACGTTATCTAGACTGGACTGTGCCCTGTTGGTTTGCTGTGCGTGAATGGGAGCCTTAGTGACGTTTGTTTGTCATAGTGGGATTTGGAATACCTATAAAAGTAAATGGCTGCTGTATTTCACAGAGGTGTTTAGAGCCGCCACCTTTTAAATCATTAAAATAAATGTGTAATTACCTGTTTTAAACAAGGAACTATATTGAGAAATGGGTTCCTATTGGTGCATGTGACCGTGATAGAAAACTGTATTGCAGTGGTTTATTCGTGTTCAGAAAACACTGGTAGCACCAAGTAGTACAGAGATATCAGATGCAGATATGTTCAGGGGCACAGTAAGCGAGAGTGGGACAGGATATTTAAAAAGGTCTCTGTTTCGTGTCACAGGCTGTTTGCAGCACAGAACTACCTGTTAGCCACATCTTCCTTATATTCTCTTTAACAAGAAGTCCAAAAGGAGAACTCAATTGAAGGCCGAATTCTGGTCGATAGCTGGTTACCATTGTGCTATTATTAGGCGTTAGTCCAGAAGCAGTTAACTGCCGTTGTCATGCCGCTGTATTGCCATGGCGATCAGTTGGAAAGAGCTAATACCAGTTGGAGATGCAGTATATCCGCACTGGAGTTCACACTGCAAATTACACTGTTCCCCTACATTGCAGAGCTGCATTAGGACACAGGGCCTGGGAAAAGTCCCTTTTTTTAAATTGAGGGGCTTGAGGGAATCTTGAGAACACAAGCAGTTATTCTAGAAACTGTAAATGAGTCGTTTTAGTATACGTTGCCATAACACTCACACTTTGTTCACTTACTAAATCAAGGCTCTCCAACATCCAGTTCTCTTAGATTTCTGTTTTTACTATTCTGTAGATACTGTTGAGATACGTCAAAGTCATACACTTTTTGAATTGACTGCTATCATTTTAAATGTACAGCCGTGGCTGGCGATGTTTGTTCTTTACTACCCTTTGCTCTACAATGCAAGACAGCAGTAAACTTTAATAAGGGTCAGACTTACGTGGCCATAAAAGATACTGCAGTCACCTGATTTTATGTTTTAAAGGCACTTTTAGACCCACAAATGAGCACGGGGAGTCTTCTTGAACTTTGTCTGTCTTGTACAAGCAGTATATTCCCTTGGTCATGTGAAATAAATAGTAAATTCACAAAAATGACTGATTTGCAAGATTGCTTTGTAAAAAACTTAATTTAAAATGTCTGATTTTTATAGCATATAATTTTTTTAATTTATTTAAATAACTGCACTATTTAAGACATTTCCTTATCTGAGTTATAAAACACACTTATGATTTACAAACCATGGAAACGCACGTTAATTGGTCAGATCTGCAAAGCAGAAAAAATGTGTTCCTGATTTGTAAATTAGAAAAACAATTTCGCTAAATCAACTTGTCCTTAATATGTAAACCAGGACAAAATGGTCCCAGTTACTGCAATAATAACATTCTTGCATTATAACAAAAGATCTCTACAATCATGTTATCCCTCTATTTGTTTCCTTACTGAAGCATGCTAAATATATATAATTTTTTTTTTACAAACGCTGCCCCTAATCCTGTGATGAAATGGTCTGAGTTGGCACTACAATAACCCTTTCTGTCCTGAGAGGCAATGGCAGCATCACAGCAGCAGTAACTAAAAAAACTTTGCTTCCTTAATTATAAAGTAGAACGTGCATCTGTAAACATCCTGCTGAGAAACAGTAGCAGGGACGTGCTTATTTAGATCAAGCAGACAACACATAGGTTTTGGGTTCTTCTGGCTCTGTGTTGTAGGCAGTGACATTTATGAGAATGTTGTTGATGATGAAGTTTAAAAATCAGTGGCCAGCAGGTTTAAAAAAAAAAATCTCCATTGCAAAGTTTCAGCAAATGAATGCAAACAATTCCCAGACATAATATTGAGTATAGTAACCAGAAGTAAGACACATCGCTAGACTGTCTGGGCTGATTATCCGAGTTCAGAATAAATGCAAAAAAAAAAAACTTTTTGTCAAGAATGAACATGCAAAGTTTCCTCTGCCTGCTATATATCCCTGCCCCGGGAATGGGTATACCTGCAAAGGATAATAAAGATGAATTCGTCCCATAAGTGGATCATCTGGTCAAGACACTGCCAAGTTGTTTGTCTTCACTAGGAATTCCAGTCACATTGTGATAATTGGCATAATGATCAGTTTTGGCCAGTTGCCCAGTGTGACATCTGCAGAGCTGGCCCTTTTATCCTCCAGGGGGCAGTAGCACAACGACTCCTTGTCAAACTCCTGGGTGTGAACAGGCAAGTCGCTCGGTCGTGGGATCAGAGGAAGCCCACTGACCTTCAGTTCTGCTGAGCTGTGTGGGGAATTGCTGTGGCGAGGGAACGCAATTAGACAATCTAAAGTGGTCAAGGATTGATCAATGATTACCTGTAAGGTTTTTGAACCTGCTCCTCCAGTATCCCCTATGGTTTTCGAATGCTGCTTTTCCATTTGCCACTGGACTTGAAAGTGATTTTAAATCTTTTTTCCATCACCAGCAGATCAAACTGATTTCAGTTGGGACTCAGTTGGGATTGCAGTCTTGCAGAACTTGATCTCTCCAACTCACACTGATTGTGGAAGTTACCCAATGAGAGAGAGATGGGTTTTACATTACAGACTGCAAAAAATATATATGTTAATCATCAGGGAAATATTGGAGGTTGGTGACTTTTTTAATAAATCATACAAAAATGATACGTGATCCTTGTATATATGTGATCCTTAACTGTTGTGTATTGGCTGGTCACAGTTAGAATCTGTTTCAATTCACAGAGCTTGGTACAAATATGTATTGATATTGCTAGTTCGCTTTTAGTATGAACTTTAACCACACAAAAGCATTCGTGGTTTTGTTGTTTTGTTGTTTTGTTGGTCATAAAATGCTGCTCTTCTGCTGTTTTGAAATTGAATGATATGACATACACTTTCCAGTCTCTGAGGTTGACAGTCACGTTTCAATACAGTCTGTACCAAGTGACATTTAAACCAGGCCTTTGTTTTTGTGGAAATATCGTTTCATATACAAAGCATTTCCACTGTACACGCCATGCTTCAAAGTATACAGTTCCTTTTGAGATTTCTCAGAAATACAGCATACATTTCCAGCATAGTTTTTGTGAGATACAGATTCATAAGCATTTCCATTCCACACAGTTACCCAATAAGACGAAGGTTGCAGTTTAAACCAAATCAAAATTAAAACTGAGATCTGTATGTTAAACAGTGTTCTTCCACGATGTGCCCTTTGGAAGAACTACAAGGTTATAGGGCTTGTTAAAGGCTACTGTATGAATAATATTCGTGATGAATCTTGTAGTGAATCTCCTCAGCATAAGACCCATACTTTCCTCTCAATTACAGAGCTTGCTGTTGAATGGTAAGTCGATCGTCTTTGAACTGTACGGTTTGCGGTTCACTGCCAGCCCTTGTCTTTCCATTCAAATCAATGGGTGGATATGCCAAATCATCACAAGCTCGCTGTAAACCAAAGATTAATACCTCAGTGTGACCAGCCTCTCTCAACCAGCAGATTCCTAGGAAGATAACATGACCAAAACAGCCAATTTAGAAGAAGTTCTACCAAGTTCAAGCTAATTGATTCACTGGAAAAGTCTTGTGTTCAGTACTTTATTTACTTCCCTAATCTAACATATACAGTAGTCTCTGCGTATAGGAACACCTCCTAAGAGAACACTTTGCCTAAGAGAACCCCTTGTGGTGAAATTGATTTTTCCCATTGTAAATGCTCCGACTAAAGGAACAGGAACTTCGCTTAAAAGAACACCTTCTTGGCACTGATAGCGATTTGTTCACAATGGATACAGTACTGTTTTGTAACCTGATAACTCATCATCATCAAACCTAAATTAAAATGGTTTATTCAGTCTTTTCAAAAGCGACTTGTCCTCGTGAGAGTGTCTTGAGGCACACTGTTTGGTTTATTAAATCTTTCCAGAACTGCCATCATATCATTGACTTGTTTTGTATTCTCATTCCCACGAGTGCTCCTCATCGCTAAAATGGCATGTGAACAAATGGCTAAATTCCCTTGCTACATAGTTGGAAGTTGGAAATTGTTCTAACTCTTGAAAAAACCCTGAATCAACACAAGTCTCCGAAGGATTCAGTGTTTCCCATTCTGTTAAATAATGTGCATGTCTTGTACATTGCTGCTGCATTTTTTAATGTGTGCAGAGCTGCTGTGTTAATTTAGTTTGACAGTTTATTAACACTAGTTTGTCTGTTTCTTTATTATTATACTTTATTAACATACACTTGCCTATTGCTTTTCTTTTACTTATTCAGTTCATTTTATATGATGATACACGTGCGTCATGACAAGTAATACATATTTATATATTTATTTATTGATTCATATTGTGGGTGGTGACTTATTCCATCTTAGAGAACACTTTGTTTATAAGAACACTATGCTTGCTTCCTGAGGGGTGTTCTCTTAGTCAGAGACCGTATTCAAGTTTCAATAGCAATGTAAAGATGTGTATTTAAATATACATCACTAAAGAGATGCTTAACAGTAATACAGCTGACAGATTGAAAGCATTACAAACACTCAAGGACTGAACAAAATGCTTGTCCTCAGTGTGAACTGTGGAAGGAATATGGGGTTATGCAGTACTGATGGAAACGACGGGAAATGATATCAGACTGCAGTATCTCTATTTGGTCACTGGGTGTCATAGTTTCTCAATGTTAATGCCCTGAAGAGAAACTCCTCTATGCTGCTGAAAAAAAAGCAGATAAACAAATTCCTAATTTCGGTTGCTAATCTGCATTATGTTGTATAAGGAATGTGCATACATTTTACAAAAAGGAATAAATAAATACATGTTTTGTTCGGGTGTGTTTTTGGATAACCATGGTTGTATTGGTTGTTCTGCTGAAAGGGCAGCATATATTTCTAAAACGGACTTCTGGACAGTCAAGTGTTGATTCATAGAGTGGCGGCTGTATTTAGAAATTATTTTAAAAATAATAAAATAATGGACAACAAGGGTGATCATTGATGTAATTGCTATTTATTTTCCTAATTGCGTGACATTTTTTAATTGCGTTACATTCTCCATTGTGTTTCTGGAATGTGATGATCTTACTAAGTGCAGGGGATAGGTTATTATAATCATCACCGATTACACTGTGACAGATATGTGATTCTTATTAAAACTTGTTACTTGTTTAAATGTTAATTCATTGAGTTGTTATATACGTTGTTATGTTGGGTATAGAGAAAACGTAAAAATGACCAACCCTAAATACATGTGCAGGCACAGAAAAAGATCTGTTATCAGTATTTGTCTGCAGAAGGCAGTAGAGATTCTAAAATCTTAAAAGATTAAATTCATACAGGAAAAAGATTAGAAAATAAGACAGTAATTGTTAGACCATTAATTAAATGAGGCCAAAAACCAGAGGCCGAGGTGAATGTCTTTAAGGCCGGCCTTGGAGACTGTGAACGTTCAAGGAGTTCAGGGATAATTATGGGAGGAAAATTATGTTTAAACTCAAATAATGGATTCAGAGCATTACTTTCCTTAGATCAAGTGAAAAGTTTTTAGATGTTAGATATCTGAGCGCTTGTTATATATATATATATATATATATATATATATATATATATATATATATATATATATATATACTCCACTGTACCATTATGCAAATAGCTCCTACAATTGAAACGGCCCGTGTCAGTAATGGCCTGGTGCAGAAATATCGAATTGCCACTGTAGTGCCACTGTATTGAAATTGAAGAACATTTTGTAGCTGTTACATATAAGGAACTCAGAAAGACCAGGACAAAACACTGTGTTGCTAGACAGAATGTGATGTAAAGAGACACACGAAGCAAAGCAATTGAAACAGTTTCCATGACTGAAAAGACACACCACGCAATACCCTTTGTGTGAACAGGGCACGCTAGTTCATTAAACAACGCTTTGCTGTGGGAAGCTCAGAGAGTGGCAGGAGCTTCACAAGCACCCCTCATTAGGTTGCTCAGTCATTCTCTTGCCATCACAGTGGGGAAAGCGTAGGCCTAATAGACTGTATTACCATCAGTAACTAAGAAACCAGACCAACACCTAAGCCAATTATCACAGTGCTGGGCGCAGGGATGAACTGAGCTCTGATAAGGATGAAGTAATTAACAGCTGCTGTGTTGTGTTGGAATAATGCCTCTGCCATTGAGCATGGTTAACCTCTTGAATGGGAAAGGCGCTTTGGAAAGGGCTCTTCAGTCTCTTTTTGGGCAGGCTTCCTGCAGGAGGCCTCATTACAGGTTCCTTTTTGTGTTTCAGGCACAATTACATTGTTGGTACACCAAGCTTTTCATTGCCCCTGAAGGAACAGCCGTGTGTTTGCCTGCTTAAAGGACAATAAGGGGCTGCTTATTGGGACTATAGCAAGCATTTTTATCCTGACGAGACAGCAAATGGCTTTTGAACAAACACC
Source organism: Polyodon spathula (assembly GCF_017654505.1). Classification (NCBI taxonomy): domain Eukaryota; kingdom Metazoa; phylum Chordata; class Actinopteri; order Acipenseriformes; family Polyodontidae; genus Polyodon; species Polyodon spathula. The sequence goes on along the minus strand of NW_024472090.1, from coordinate 9,368 downwards.
CAATTTGTTGGCCCCTTCTGAAGCCTAACAGCACCTGTTTGTTCAGGAAGGCAAAAAATAGACAATTCTCTTCCAACTGAATGGGATGCGTTAAAATATTGACTAAATTAGAAGGCATCTTTTAATTAGGAATAGATATGGATGGGTTCTTGAGGGCGAGACAACGCCTTTGCTTCCCATATAAAACAAAAAAGATGATATATCAATAATAAAATGTTATATATTTTTAAATATATATTTTTGTGGCCACTCGCATTACAGTTCCTGAATACAGTTACTTACATTTTACTGTAATCATTGGTATGGAAATATAGTGTAAGAAATATGATCTCCCCTTCAGTCATGTTTTTTCTATTTTATTTTTTTAGAAAATATGTAAATGTTCTGTGAAGTCTAGGGACTATAATTACACTGTTAGCAGCAGTATAACAGCAAGGTTGGGGGTATAATTAAAATCTAAATGATTTGATATCAAAAGTAAATGAAAGACAAATAATCGTAGATCAAATATTTATTTTACATAATGGTACTGGAAACATGACTAATGTTAACTAATAATAACACTGCAATATAAATAGGGTTTATTTCTTTCTACCAGGATATCATATTTATTCCTGGAGTCCTGATATGGTCTTCATCCTACACTACCCAACGATAAGGTCAAATACTGCTGAAACACCAATGGGTTCAATTTGCTTGCTCCCTTGACACTTGTACACCCCTATTGGTCATTTTGAAAACTGCTTCTACAGCCGTAGGTGCTGGATCACACAACTGTTCTTAGTGAGTATGGTCAACAGCAATCTAAGCAAAATCCACAATAGAGAGCACATACTGTATAATAGAACATTAAACAGGCAAGAGCTTCTGAAAGGTATCCTGTGCACTGTAGCAGAAGTGTTGTTCTGGTCAGGCACACAACCAGCAGAAGCCATGTGATCATCTCTTTATAAATCAGCTAGCACGCCTCAATACTGAACTTTCCATGTGGTCCCCTAAGTCTTTATCAAGCTGAGTTGTGCTGAACTATGCAGTGGTCTGGTAATGTGAACAATTGTCTACTGTGAACTCGGTTGAGCCCCCCAAGTGAATAAGGGACTGGTAAATTAAAGAGCGGTGTCTGCTAATTTCACACTTTTCCAATTCCATTCTCCATATTTGTGCTTTATATTGCCAGAACAAACACGTAGAGCATTAGTCTGGAGCCCACCGTGTAATCAAAAAGCTCCAGAGTGCATGATGTCACTCTGCAGCATAAATCAGCCTCCCAGACCTAGCTCTGGGGCAGTCCCTCAACAGGCATGTATCACAGTCATGTGATTCCCCCGCTGCCTGTCCACTCAGGTTTCATTCATTTCCAGTTTACAGCCTGTCCCTCGTTTACAAGGCCAGAGACACAAGTGCTCCGTCGGAATAGAGATGCTGATGTCACCCGGAAACAAGGCGCTGAGAAGCTGGCAACCGAACGCAGCCCAAAAGGGGAAAGTGATCTCACACAGAAGCCCAGGGCCAGAGCAGGGCTCATCCTCGCTGGTGACTCGAGCCTTGTTTGTGAAACCCAATCCGTAATTATTATTGTTTTAACATATGGCAAATCTCATCCATAAAAGGATGCAAAACTAAGGTCGGAGTGCTAATAATTCATAACTAGAGCCTGCACGTGCGGTATGATGAGCTCCCAACACGAAGCTCTTGTTGGAAACTGCAGTGTAAGAATGTTAAGACGGTCACATTGATTGGAGACTGCTGAAGTGAAACTGAGCTGCACAATTGATAAAGTGGGTGCAGATAACAAAAGAATTCCATATCGCCTGTCAGGCACCTCCATCGGCTAAACAGTGCAGTTTTGAAAGAAAGACATTTTTTTTTTTTTTTTTTTTTAAGATATATGGTACTACTCTCGGTTGAAGCTCTCAGTTTGCTTGCCTTTCTGGTAAACTGTTACTGTTTCACTTCCTAGGTTATTCACTGAGCAGTGCCCTTATACAAGTTTACCACAGCAAGTATACTATGCATTTATCATAGTTTACCATTGTGCGCAGTGTTTTTTTTAATATACTGTACCATGCCTCTCTGGGTTTTACAACGCTTACTTATTCTTTGCCATACTTTCAATATGCTTTATTACACTTTGCCATGCTTTTACTATGGAAAACTTTTGTATGTCTTTGGGTAAAAACATATTCTTGGCTGTAAAGCTTGTCAATCAACAGGGGAAGCATCTGGTTGGCTAATGACGGGAAAGAAGGCCCTGAAGGGGTGGGACAATTTCTTTCTCCAAGTGCAATAACCAAAGAATTGCAAGACTAGTTGAAAGCAAGATTTGCAGGCAGAGATTTATTTAACCGTGTGCATTACCAGATATGGTTACAAATGAAAATACATTAAGAACTTTTAATAGCTTTTAATATGCAGTGTTCCTTTAACTGTAGTCACTGGTAGCCTATAAAGCAGTATGCAATTATGACATGTGACACACATCCCTAGTACTTGGAGATGGGTTCAGACAGCTGTATGTGTATCAGGTCAGTAAACAGCTGTAGAAGTTACTAGAGGACTGAATTAATCTTGTGTGCAGCGGCTGCAACTACAGATCTTAGTGACCGAAATCGCTTGAGTATCTAATATCACACCAAACAGTACTAATCAGTTATGCTAATATATTATAACCTTTGCCACCCAAATATATTCAAGCAAGTAGTCACTTAATGGTATCTACTGTATGTATTGTATTACTGAAATCTTGTATTGTCCTTTGCAAGATACTGCATAGCATTTTAATAACAGTGTATTAAACCGAAACTTAGCAGAGCCGTCATTAGCCATTACCAGCGATGGCAATGCTGTGGATTTGAAACAAACATTTCTCAGGTATCCTGATTAAATGTCACAATTGTTACCATCACTACCATTGTATTGCAGTGGTATAACCAGTGTGAACCAGGTGTCCATACTGTACTTAGGATACCTGTTGCTATGTCAAAATATAAAAAGCACTGTGATACCATTTTACCAGTGGCTCCTATTACTCTACCCCTGTGCTCTCATTGCTAGCAGTTCAGACCCATCGCATTGCCATTGCTGATGTATTGCCATTGAAGATAATTCAGTAATGTCTTCCACTATGTAATGAAATGAGTCTGGCGGGTCGGACAGCGTCCATTGTTAGTACAAGCCTGTTGAATCAAGCAGTAATTGATTTTAAGGGTTTTTATTTACAGCAGTATTGTTGTTAAACTGGATCTGAACACTAATTGATTACTGTTCTTTGAATCCTAGTGCAGTCTATGTACGCAGCTCCAGTATAGCACAGTACAGTACATCCCAATGGATTTGGAACCCTATTCCTGTTTGGTTGGATCCAAACACAGTAGGACTCAGAATAGACCAGGGGCTACAAGGTGGAAAATGTAGGTGACAGTCAGGAGATTGCATCTCGTGTATAAGTGAACCTCAGGCTTTTTTGTTGTTGTTCACCAGTCTATTAAACCACTGGCACAGTCAGAAGATGATGTAATGCCACTTTATTTTCGTCTGTCTTACACACACAGGCACACGCATACACACACACACACACAGAGTGGCCATGCTGCAGTCTTATTTTTACCTGCCTGTCTCCTCATCGGATGTGTTTCCATGTCTGAGCTCACCCTCCAACCCAGAGCTCAGCTCAGATCCCTTTCCTAGTTTGGTCACTGTGCTTGGGCTGTCAGGTGACTTTCCCCACATTAAAAAAAAAAATTGGTGAGGCCAATAAAGTCAAATGATTGAAAGCAGCTGTCATGTGCATTGGGGGCAGGTCAGTGATTAATACAGGGATCTGTCAGGGCATCTGTTATTCAAACACCCCTCCTCTGTGATGGTCTGTCAGCAGCTGTCACTCGTGGCTCCCCTCTGTTCAGCTGGGAGGAGCCCCCAGGTTTGAGAATTGCATCATTCTCAACATGAGGACAGTTCTTTCCTAGCTGCAAAGCTGTCCCGCTATCATGTTTTCTTCAACTCTCAAAACTTAGAGTCTGCTTACTACATTTTTTCATTGCTTCGTCTTTTGTTGACCCGTTTATTTCCCCAAAGTTGGGGCGGGCTAATTGCCTCTCTGATGTTGTCTTTCCTCATTTCGTTTAACACGCAGACCCATGCCAGTGGTGTTGCCATAGATCACTATGCTTTTGCTCCAAGAAAAAAAATAATAAATGACAAAGCTACAGTAGAAGTAGAAGAATTCCAACAGGTGAGATGGTTTTTAGGGTTAACATGTTAACAGGATGGTATCACTTTACATTAAGTGCCTGTAACTACCGTGTAGTTACATTGTAGTTCATAGTAAAATACAGATGTACTTACATGGGTAAAATGTATAGCATGCTATGACCCTAACCCTAACCCTAACCCTGACCCTAACCCTAATTCTAACCCTAACAGTAAAGCTCCCTGAGTTGTTGAAATTCATTGCTATGAGCCTTCTTGTAACGCTGTGCATGTATTGCTGCACATGCCTGTCCTGTAGTATGTCAACATGTTTTTTTCTTCAGCCAAAGATTTTTATGTGTTATCTAGGTCTAGTCAACGCAGTCCCCTATAGAGCTAATGCATTCCTCTTCAGGTTAATAACTCTTACAGGAGCAAGCTAGAGAGTCAGTGACACACAACAGTTGTTCTTAATAACACAGACGTGCTTAGGTTCCCATTACACCACTTCCACCCCCACAATGTGTTCTTGGAAATGATTCAAATGATCCATTACAGGTGCTTAATGAATGATGTAAATTCTATTAATAAGGTAGGTTGTAGACTATAGCGCATTTAACTTTATTGTGAGGTTCAAAATTGTAATGGGGCTCATCGGACCCCACAAAACCACACAATAAATTCCTCTGCTTATAGGCTGGAAACATTACCTGTCCAAGATTACCTAAATACATATCTGCTTTGTGCATGTTTTAAAAATCTTAATTGACATTTTTGCATTAGAACACAGGTACAATGCCATAAAAACGGCCAGTGTTCTATTTCCCGGTTCTAGATCAAAGCATTACGTTTCAAAGAATAATACATTTTACATACCTGTGTATACCCTGGGCCTAGTTTTTTAGTAACTGAAGTTCAATAACAAATTCAAAATCCAGCAACTTGCTGTCAGTCACCTATTGAAATCTCTATGCCGCATTCTTCTACATCCTCCTGTGTGCAGTTACTCTTAAAGAATCTCATGCCTGTTTACATTCCACAAAGGTGCTGTACTGTCAGCTGCAGGCAGACAGGCCCTCTGTGAGTCAAACAGACATGTGATACACTGTGACATTCTTACAGGAATTGCAACACTGCTAGTTAGGTACGGGGCTTCTCAAATATTCACAAACAATTCTTTTTAATCCCAAGTCACACCCATTACCAAATGATATTCAATGGCAAAGCAGTGCCAGTAGAGTGAACATTTAATGATTCTGCACAAAGGGCAAAGGCAGCATAGCCCCAAACTATCAAGATGGTTCCACAGTGGTTATGTTTTTATATATTGACACTACAATGCTGACACCGAAACACACTGCAATACCACGGAGTCAGTGACCACGACATGGTGATGCCACTATTGGAACTGATGCACTCTGCTAAAGGTTCTGCTAGACCTGATGGGTATTATAATGATAGTCCAGATTATCATTATAATGGGATTAGTGTCTGTCTATGGACAATGATTAACATTGTCTTCATAGGACTGTGAAAGCATACTGCAGTTGCAATGCATATTGAAAGTATGTAAAAGCACAGGCAGGAATAGCAACGCACACATGCTAAAGCCAACTCTATCTCACTGCATCTCTTTGTCAGCCTTCTGAACAGTGGGATTACACAGGTACCAAGTCATGTCATTTTGAAGTATGTTGGGTAAATATGTACCATTAATACCTGGACAGTACTTCTACTGATTTCTATTGCATGAGAGTCGTCGTTATTTATTTCATCCTACTATTAGACTCTGCTTTCGTCAAGATAAAATGAGATAGACGTGGAGGGGACCAACCAAGACGTAGCTTCACTCTGAGGTATATGCACTTTATGTACTGTTTAAATAGTCTGTAATGCTATAATATTTGTGGTGCCACTGCACTTGTTAGACAGATTGCTATTTCAAATGCATTGGAATATGGGATGATTACCTATTCAATGATAGAAAGGTATTTCGTGAGCCTGCAAGGAGTTATTCCTGGAAAGGGGATAACATTCTGGGGGTATGAAGGCATTTGTGACAGTTACACTTTAAAAAAATGTTGCATATGCTTAACAAGTAGTTGATCTATTTAACAAGATATCTCTTGAGAAAGGGGTCAGAGTATGAGGTTTCGTTTAGTAGCAGCCTTATTGTATGATGGATGTGCCATTTCTTAAAGATGTTTACTTCGTCAAAACACAAAATCCACTGGTTTCAGCTTTAACAAGCTCTTGAGAGAAGGAGGGTGGGAGGAGCTGGTCTAGAAAGAAAAGCCTGTTTCTCCTGTCTGCTGATTTAGTGGCTTGGAAACAGCTGGCAATATGAGCAATTGATGTTGTCTGTCTCCCTGCGGCAGCCCCCCTTGCGTGCTCAGAGCTGGCTTGGGAATGCCTGCTGCCTTTAGAGCATTGAAACTCAGAGGAATGGTTAGCCTGCCCGCTCTCTCATCTCTACTGCTGGAGTCTTTAGAATCATGAGCTGCCTGGAGGTTATGTACCCAGTGTATGGACATTATCCAATGTATGCCACAGCTGCATCAGCCTACAATATAAACAGCCAACAGGTACAAACTAGTTTTGCTTATAGTTTGAATTCATTCAGGTTGAAGATTACTATACAGTAATTGTTATTGCAAAAAGTTATAAAAGTTAATCAGGGTTAATATGCATGGTTACTTTGCAGTTTTACCATGGTTATACTATGCATTTATTATATTTTACCATGGCTTGCCATTTTTGTGTATGCTTAACTATACCTTAATATTTGCAATGGCTACCAATGTGTTATCATGCTTTCACTATGCTTTGTGACCCTTATTTTAATATGGTGAACTTTTATAAGGGTATTGCAGTGTGTTATATTAAATATTTTGACCACATTTCTAGGTTTTTTAGTACTATGTGGCTCCTTAAAAGATTTGATGAACTTGCTGTATATTTTTAGCAACCTGCTTGTCAAGTTACTAAAAATACAGTGGTGCTATTCACAGCTGCAAAATGAGACAATTGCACAAACTCAAAAACGATGTATGCAAACATCTTACTAACTGCCTGTAGATTTTTGCCATGGTTTACCAGACGGTTCTGTGCTTTTGCTAAACTTTACTTTTACCATGAAACACCAGAGACAACTTTTACAAGGGCATTGTTGAGAAGATTGTTTTGTTTGATAGTGATTGAGATGGTAATCCAGATAAAGTTGTGGGAGACTACGAGGTCGTTATGGAAGATCTTCGGTGACACATACAATTAACTTGTTTTATCATGCAGTCCATTTGTATTTTTGAGCCATTAGAGATGTTCATGAATACTTCTATTAAGAGACATCTTGTCTCAGATCTATGTTCTGCACCGGTAATGTACAATCACTGGTCTTCTTCAAATAATTACTAAATACCTTTAAACCAACAGCGACTCCTGATTGCTTTTTTTCCCCTTGAAATTCTAAATTCTAAATTCTTAAATTCTTGGAAGAAGCTGCAGAAAGTATTACCCATATGAATGCAATGCTGTGATACTCTACTGCCAAACAAATGATGTGCACTTTACAGACATTCCCTGTCTCTTGCTATCGATAGCCTTCACTCTTGGCATTCCCTTCGCTCACAAACACAGGTTTTATATCTTTCATGTCTTCCATACCGTTTACAAAAAGATTCAAGAAGTCTCCCTTATAAAAGTTCACCAATGTAAATTTGCACAGTGAGTTCTCCTCTTGCTTTTCCCACGGTTATACCATGCATTTACTGTAGTTTCCAGTAGTTGGCAATGTTGTTTTTAATATGCTGTATAGGCTTTTCAATGCTTGCCTATGCTTTACCATGCTTTCACAAACGTTTTGCCGTGCTTTAACTATGTGAAGCCAGTATAAAGGATCCTCCCTTATAAATCCATGTGGTTAATATTAGCCCAGCAGTGTTGGGGAGTAACACATTACATGTAGAGCGTGCATCCACTGACTGACTCTGTCTCACTAGTCGATCCTCCAAGTTCAGAAGGATGGTATTTCATACTCACTCTAGTGCTTGGGAAGCACTGGCTCATATTGCCTGCTAATCTTGTGCTAATTTGGCTGATTTGCAGACTGCATTGTTAATGAGTGCTTGATTCCAACAGAAAACAATAGAAGTGCTAATTCAATTTCTCAGTCCCCTCCACTTCAGTGCAATAGTGCGACAATGCCAAGGCACCCGCTGTAATAAGGGGCAATGGCAGCACAAGGACACTTAAAATGTTATAAGCTACTGGAATGGTACACTGGTAGCATTTTTATTTTGCAAATGGTATCAGGGTGGTATGAGCCAGTGCACACTGGAAATTGCAGCACCATCTTACCAAATACGCATCAGTGTCCTAAAGGACAAATGCATGTCCATATCTCAACATTGCTTTTGATGTTGTGGTGTGCTAAGGTTTCTTCAAGGTAACATGTTTGTATTATAACGATATTTTTTTTAACCTTTTCAGCAAGCTTTTGATAATGGAGTGATGGCAGTTACTAGGTAACTGTTGCATGTAATTCCAGTCTCATGATCACATAAATATTAAGATGTGTATTACCACCTCTATTGAGCGAACATTTCAAAAAGCTGGTCTACACTGTAGGTAGTCTTTTTTATATTTATTATAAACCTTGCGGATCAAGTAGTCAATATCTTATAGGCAGATAAAGCTAAATCTTTTTTTTTTTTTTTTTTTTTTGTATCTTGAAAGTGACATAAATCTCAAGCAGCCTGTAATCCAGTTCAGCCTTAAAGCATATTTAAAAAATGTCATCATACATAAAAACATTTGTTTGGTCTATAATCGCATTAATACCCTATGCAGCGGTCATTATCTGTAGATAACTGACTTGGATTACTTGACTTTGGACACTAAACTCTCTCCGTAGTTAGTTATCTAGAAGTTAATGGCCAACAAAGGAACATTTTCACTAATAAAATGGTAGAATTCACGGTTTCGTTTTGAACCACTTTCTGTTTAAAAAGCCAGTGCTTCTGCCCAGACTTTAGGTGACAGCCGGAGAATGCAGAAGAGGGTCGAGAGCGTGCCTGAGACTGTCTCAGCCTCATTTCCAGGACCCAAGGAGAATGGCGGGGACAAAGAGAAGCCTGTGTCCCCCGAGGCAGAGTACCTCAGCTCCAGGTGTGTGCTCTTCA
>NW_024472089.1:0-25000 GCF_017654505.1 Polyodon spathula | reverse complement strand
CAGAAATCCACAAAGGTGGCTGCTGTTGGAAATCTGTTTCTCGGATTTGCGCTCGGAGAAAGGAGATAATGTTTCCTTTTTTTTCATGTTTTAAAAGAAAAGCTTTTTTTTTTTTTTTTTTTTTTTTCCCTTCGTTACCCCCCCCCCCCCCCCCCCCCCCCCTTCTTATATATTTCCTGGCACTGCTGTAACTGGCAAGGGAACAGCTGAATAGAAAGAGGCTGGCACAGCCTGGAGTTATGCCAAGGCAGATTGGGAGAGATGCCCACTGCGGAGGTGGGTATGCTGTCAGAGATTGTGTGTGTGTGTGTGAGCGAGTAAGGCAGAGAAGTGGAGGCAGAGGATGCCAGCTCTGTCATGGTGGCTTGTTTGTGTGTTTCGCTGTTTGTGTGCGAAGGGGTCCTTTATCAGTTGCTTTTAAAGGCTGGCAGAAAGCACACTGGCTTTGTTTTTTTTTTTTTTTTTTTTTTTTTTTTTTTTTTAATATTACATCTAAATTCTACCAGATTGTCTGCCATCTTGACTAGCCTAAATAACGGGCACACACATTTCTGAAGTCGCCAGCGGCCAGGTGGGCAATTTGAGCCTACAGATTGGCCTGCTTTAAAATACATTTAGACAGCCATGTGTCCACTAATTTTTTTTGGCTCTGTTATTAAATATGTAATGTTCTTATTTATGTATCCAAATTGCAATTAGCAATTGCTAAGTCCAAAAGATCCCCCCGCCTGCTGTGATTTAGAGATGAAGACAGTGATAGAATGGCAGACAAGCTGAGTTTAACGTTATGGTGGGTTCCTGGGGGAGGGGGGAATCCGGTTGGGTTTTGAAAATAATACCAGAATAACTACGGTAATGTTAATATTGTTAATATTGTTCTCAAAAAGTGTCATAGAAACTGAAGGTTATTACGTTTGAAATTTTCTACCATTTAACATGTTTTATGTTGTTTTACATAGCACACCGTGCCATCCAGGGGACAAAATGTGTAATTCCAAGCCAGATTTTTTTTTTTTATTCTATTTTTTTCATCTTGTTTACAAGGAATGCCTTTGCCTTGAAAGTGAATGTTCCATGATTCAGTATGTAGTTGAGGTTTTAAAATATAGTACTGCCTGTTACAAGATTAAACAACAATCCATGTGTCAATATTTCATACCTGGTAAGTTTTATCTGTTTAACTCCACTTTAAAGGTCACTCTGACTTTGCTTATGAATGTAAATACTTCTCGTTTTATTTTGAGGGACTTTACCCTCACTTGTACTAGTGTTTGTGATGTAATAAAGTAACAACTTGTATTATTTCTTAGTTTAGTAAAATACTGTGGGGAAGAATGTTGACGTGCTCCTGCACACTCATTAAAGCAGTGTGTGGGAGAGCCTTGTACTGTAGCTTCGACAGCCCCTGCTGTTCTGCTCTTTCTGCACCAGTGCCTTTTGTTGAATTCGGTGCTTACGGACCTGCAGGGTTGAGAGGAATTCAGAGCCGTTTTGGCAACTGTCCTTCTGGCTGGGCTGGCATTGCTTTGGCAGAAGAGGCTCTTTAAGCCTCTGAATTGTGTCCTAGTTATAAAGCTGTATTGTATTTTGCACTGGAAAAAAAATCTTTGGCTGTTAACCTTGCTAGTACCTGTTGTATGCAATTGTGTGCTTTTATGATTATTTATTTTTCTCGCAATTGGTCCGTGTTGAACATGGAGTTGCATGCATTTCCCTTGGCTCTCTCTAGATGGACAAGCATCATAGCTGTTAAGTGGATTCAGAGCAAAGTGTGTCTGCCTTGGAGGACACATGTTTGTAGCCTTAATTATGTCTGATAACCATTTTTTTCAGTCAAGTTCTTTGACTGATGCATTGCTGAATGATCTCTGGAGTGTGGTGTGTTTTTCACTGAAAAGTACTTAACTACTTTAACATTCCAAGAAGTAATATTTAATAGCTTAGACCTGTTTTGTGTTGTAAGATACAGTTCTGTTGCATGAGTTTGCCGTCAAAGACTGCACCATGACAACGAACAGTGACCTGTAGATGTCAGATTTAGGGGGGGGGGAGAGAATTTTGTCAAGAAGGAATTTTTGCAATTGTAGCATATCGTATCACCTGAAACAGAACTTTACAATTACAGCTTTTTTATGATTTGATAAAAAAAAAAATACAGATCCTTGGTTTGTGCTGTGTGCTTTTGTTGGTTAGATGTTCCTTACTGTGCTTGTACAGCTACTCAAAAGAATGGAAAATCCCATAAGAATGGAATTTCGGCAGTCAGTCTCTGCTACAAGGCATGCAGTTAAACCCCAAGGTTTTGAGCCAGGGGAGGGAGAACAGAAGTGACTGATATTTTCTTAGGGGTTGACAGCAATGTAATCTTCCAAATGCAGGGCCCAGCTTTGATCCTGCTTAGTAAGGACAGGCAGAGCCTGGTTAATCCGCCTTGTACATTTTCATTTACCTGATGCGGGGGTGGAGAGGCAGGCGTGAAGATAAAGCATGCGGCTCATCCTGTAGATCCAGTCACCACATCTGTCATTGTGTTTCATAGCTAAACTTCTTGGCCAACTTCGCAAACAACCACCAAACCTAAAACTCACCATTTCACTGATCGTTTTTATTCAATTTAAAACAGTTGCTCTAAATCATTTTAAATATCTTTCATGCGAAGGGTTATATTGCTGAGAACCGTATTGTTTGCTTCAATATGGTGGATGTGTTTGAACTTTGACCCCCTTTTTAAAATGCTTTCTTCATCTGGGTTTTTTTTTTTTTTTTTTTTTTTTTTTTTTTTTAGATAGAAGCATTTTCTTGTCTTCCAAAGCACAGAGTTTGCATTTCAATAATACAGAATGGTATCAATGTTTAATTTTAAATAGGCTGCTATCATTTGAGGGAATGTGCAAATGATATAAATCTGAAGAACGTATTTTTCTGGAGGGTCCTGCTGACTGAATTGAGAGCACATCGCCCCTTCTGTGTCTTTTCTCAAAGTATGCAATCTGTTTCTACATTTAGGTATTTAAAAAAAAAAATAAAAAAAAAATAATAATAATCTTGATCAGTACTTCACCTAAATATTTAATGGTATTAATGATGAAAAAGTATGATTTGATTAAAATATTGATGTTTAGTAAAACGGCATGGTAGCTGTTTAATAACAATTTGTGAGCGATGAGATTATTCTAAACAGAGGTGCTTATTAACCTTTTGGCAGTAAAACTGGGAGCTTACATGAATAATGGGGGGTGATGAAGTCTGTATGAAATGTCAAGCGTATACAGTGCTTTGCATTGCTCTGGACTAAAAGAATATTCAGTGCAAAAGATTTACAAGAGTAAAGAGTGCAGCTGATCCAGCAGGTCCCTTTTGAACTGAGCGCCATCACATCTGTTACTGCATTTCACAGCTCAGCCAACCAACCAACCAACACCCAAACCTACAGCACTTATAAGTGATATTATAGAAGTGAGTAGAATTCATATCATTTTATATAAAAGAACAGTTTCAATGACAATAACACAAAACAAGACTAATGTGCACCGCGGTCTCAGTCCATTAACTATAGTATGTACTGTACCAGTTGTCTGGCCCAATATATGTTGAACAAAGAAAACCTGCTTTTTGACAGTCTGTTGGAACCTGCGAGAAGGGACTAGTCCATGGCCAGTGTTATTATTATTATTATTAATATGCAAGCAATTTTTATATTAACTTTTCCTCTAGAAAAATAAATTCCAGTTAATAGCATCACAAGACAATTTAAATAGTTATTAATTCAAATTCTGATATGCAAGAGTTGGTGATTTAGTTAATTACTATTATTAGTTTTTAGTTCATTGCACAGTGATTCTAAATCAATCCAAAGCATAAAGGCTGTACCCCACTCTGACTGCTTTGAAATGGATCTGCCCCAAGGTCGGGCTGCTTGACATGGGGGTCAATTGACGTTGCATAATCTGCAGTTGCTATGTTCAGAAGTTCTCCTTCGAAGTGATGGACAATTGCATGAGCAAGCACGATGACAGCTTTGGTTTTCTAATGTAGACTGACGTCCACTGGGGGCAAGGTTCCAACCACCAATCTAATTTTGTTGTGTCCTGAGCTGGATTGAAATTACGCTTGCTTCTTTTCACACATCATAGCCTGGCTGGGTCTTTACTGTTTTAACAATTTAATCATAGTACATGTGTAACTAAATGTAGACCAAATCTGCAGGCTTTACCAAGGAAGCCAAGTGTTTTGGTTTTTTCAACAAGGCCTCACATTATCATTCTTTTTGTTTCTAGCTAAACATGCAGTGAATGGCAATACCACGGTAGAGCCTTTTCCAGAAGGAATGGAAAAGATTATTTTTGGTAAGTTGGAGTATCGGTTTCATCTTATTTTGTTGTGGTGCATATTAAACATCTTTGCTTTCTTCCAAAATGTTTTACTAGGAAGGATTACATAAGTTGCGTGTCTTAACTTCTCTACCCTATCATATTTCTTTGGAAATCCTTGATTTCTTCTCTTAATAGCTACTTTTCTGTTCTTGACAGTCACTGTTTTCTCTGTTCAGTTGCTGTCCTGGAGTTGAACATGCCCAGGATGATGATGTCACAGGCAAACCTTTACTTGCAGTATCTGGCTCCAGATGATTGAAACAAATTACCAGGTGTACTTTTATTAAAGACCAAAGGGCATGAAATTGATTTTTTCGTATCTTTTCAACTGTTTGATAAAGTTCAGTTGCCATGTCCTTACTTTCTAGATATTTGGGTTGTCATAGCTCCCTTACAAGCAGTGCTCTTAGCTTTTCTTTCGTTTTCCTAGCACAAAAGCAAAAGCACATTTTCAATGGAGCGGTATAATTACTGTAACAGATAAAAATACCAAGAAAATAGGTCCATCACTTTTGTAAGGTGTTGCAACAGTTTCACAGCCCTCAACACAAGCTTTAGAAAACATGCCCATAACGGAGATGTCTAATGTTTTAACGGAAATTAAACATCTCGTTCCACGCCATAGAAAGAAAACAGAAACTTGATTGAGGGAAACATTTTATTTGAAGAAACCCGGCAATATGACCTTCAGAAGACAAATATTGACGTTAAAATGCAGCTGTTGACGTTCTGCAGTGGCAGTTTTAATGGTGACCGATACCATCACATGCTGCACAGTTTTATTTTTTTAATTGAAATATTTAGCAGCATGAACTGTTAAACAAATGCTAAAAAACATATGTCTTGTGCAGCTGTAAGGAACTGTTGTGCGTGTTGGATTGCACAGCCCTGACACATGGATTTTCATTCTCTCACTACATTGCAGGGATGGGCTGCTTCTGGGGAGCGGAGCGCCGCTTCTGGAGGAAGTCAGGAGTTTTCTCCACGCAGGTTGGATATGCTGGCGGCTACACCCCAAACCCTAACTACCAGGAAGTCTGTTCAGGTAGAGCTCATTTCTGTATCAGCTTGAAAGAGAGGGGCCACCCTCTTGCCAATATAACTGGGAGAGTGAATCGAAGCCATGACTTCAACACTGTGAACCTCTGATAAAAATAAAAATAAATCTTTAAATATAGTGCTTTCCAAACTCTTCCTCACAGGCTGCAACCAAGCATGAGCCACTCAGACACACTGAAAGCATGGTACAGCATAGGTAAGCAGTGTAAAGCCCAGAGAGGTATGGTAAAAATGGCAAGTGCATGGTATAAACATTGGAATTGCACTGGAAAACTTTAAAAAAGATTACCGTGCAAATATACAGTGGTAAACCTTTTATAAGGACACTGCTTTGCACTCCCCACCTTTCCACACTGCAGCCTAGCAGTCTTAACCACTGAGCTGCCCATACCCTTGGATACGAAAAGACATTGCCTTTAATTTGACTCTCTTCCTTCCACCTGACCTACTTCCAGGCAGCTCTGCAGTTAATTGCAGCTTTGAATAATCTAGCAGCACAGAGCAGCCAGTGCAGTTTTCGGAGGCAATACAATATTTGTATCAGTGTATTAATTGCAGGCACTAATTCGCTGGCATGCGGAGAGAGACGAACAGAAGGCATTATGATGGTTTATCTGTCGAAGCATTTAGCAGGCCAGCCAGAGAGGCTAGGAGGAGGGGATAGATAAGCTCTTCTGTGTGAAATGCCTCATGGACCTGTGTTGTCTGAACTCCCCCTGTACTGCAATATTATCTTGATATCCTGCCACAGTAGCAGATGATAATTGGAATCTTATTTGTCTTCCATATTTTTTTTTTCGGGTATTATACACACATCAGAGGAGGCCCCACGGGCCTCATGTTCTTGTGTAATTGCACAGAGAAAGAGATTTAGGTCTATGGGTGTGCAGCGAGTCCTGCATGCTGTTAGGAATCAATGTGCCTTTATATATGCTTAAAGTAAGAAATATTTAAAGGCAAAATATTTTTGTAATTGTGCTGAAGGAGGGGTGGGGGGGTAAGAGAACGGGCTGGTCTCTGCAGTCCTCTGGAAGGTGTGTGATTTATCAGCTTGCAGCCAGAATGCTGTAACCATTGAGGTTTGGAGCGCGCTTCACTGTCTTTCTTGGCAATTCCTCAAGAGCTCTTTTCAGTTTAGACTGGCTTATCTCAAGAACAGCACAGCACAGCTCCTTAGCCCAGCCCCCACATAAATGAGCAAGATGTACAAATCTATCATTTGCAAAGCAAATGTGAAGTGCCCTGCCATTTCATCCTCATCATGATTTCTGTGCTCATCATTGGTGCATATATGTTATAGTCATTTGGTTGCATGCCCTGTGCTCTCACCATTGCCCTTGACAGCATGTATAGTGACCTTGTTTAGATGACTAGCAGAGACCCCTACATGTTTTAATGAAAACTATTTGTACAGTTTTGCCCCAGGATTCAATGACTTGCATCAGTGACCAAGTCTCCTTGGTTTTGGTAACTTTAACGCTTTATTATAAGAAATATAGAAGTGCTTAAAGGATCTTAGTACAAATCTTGAGTAAGTCAATATTCCACCAGAATTCAGGTAAAAGGCTTCAACTGAAAATGTATTTTTCTTCTTCTAGTTTCTAAAGTCATTAATGGTTTTGGTCAAAATTGAAAAATAAACTGAAAGCAGATACCATCATGAGCTATTTCCATTTTCCATGGTTTTGCTATATGATTGTATGTGTTGTTCATTCAAAAGCTTTTTCATTTAAATTCATCTCAGATCATAGAGAAGTGTTTCTGCAAGAAACATGTTCATTTTACTTTAGTCACAGAAGAGAAATGGACATTTTATTAAAATAGATTCATAATACAGCTATGGACAAGATAGCTGTATTCTGTGTTCCTTTTTTTCTGTATTAGACCGTATATTAGCTTTAAAAAATCAGTTCTAGTTAGTCCTGCCCCTTGAAGTGGCCAGAGTTTGCCAGCAGGGGGATTTGGTGCACTCGTGTCAGAGCTGCTGACCTTGCGAAGCGGCTCGCTGGGGTACTTGTCCGCTCCTGAGGGCTGATTGTCAGAGCAGGGGTCTGGAGAGTGCTGGGGACCTATCATCTGCCAGCTCAGCAGGGTACCCCCCTCCAACTGTGTCAGAGCACTGAGGGCCACTGGAAACACTTGTGCCGTTACCAGACAGCCCCAAGCTTTAAAAAGAAAAAATAGTCCGTCCCAGGCAAATACTGAAATGGATGTTTTTACATGAAACAGTTGCTGGCACGCTTCATATTGCAAATAGGGTAGAATTTGGGAAACTGTGTTACTGGTTATCCATTTAAATATAGGGCCCTTGACTTTAGTTTAAATTATCCATAACTGTTAAACGTGCTGTAGTGCTACATTTAGAATTATAAAAGCAGCTTGATCCATTCAATGACAAATGCTTCCGCTAGAAGTCTTTCAATGTCCTAAATTATTTAAATCCTTTGTGTATATGCATGCTGTATATATTTGCATTTTAAAATACAGATCGGATAAATCTTCAAAACATTAATTTATAAAGAATTACAATCAGAACAAAAAGGCGATGGAGGAGGGGGGAATGATTCCTGCTTCTTGACAAATCCTGTAACACTATTACCGTCAATCCTTCGCTGTGATATAGTGTGGAGTCAACCCAGTTAAAAAAAAAAAAAAAAAAAAAAAAAAAAAAATCACAGTCACAAGATTTCGCTTGAATCAGGAGTCTTTGGTACATTGTCAGAGTGAACGCCTCAAGCAGGTGCAAAGCCAATTAGAGTCAGCTGGAGAGCTGTAGAAAACACATAACAAATGTACTATTATTTTATAAGTATGTAACCTTTAAACTTGATAGATCCACTAATATCTGCGATTAAGGGATAGAAATCAAAAAAATCAAATACATTTGGCATTTATTTATTTATTTAAACCCATTTTAATATTTACTAGTTAGGATGAAAAAGATCAATGGTCGACCTTAATTACTGCGGTCAAGCCAATGGGCTCTTTTCACCCAGTCAACCTGTGAATGTTACAAAGCTACTCAACCCTGTGTGCGAAGCCCCTGTTAAAAGTGCAGCAAGGTTACCTCGCCGTAACCCACTGGAGCGCAGAGTCCAATGCAGCAGTCCTGGTTGGCCCCCTGCAACTCGGCTACACAGCGAGAGTGGCATCACGCTTGCATGACTCGCCCTGCCCTGCACGTCACCTTGTGCTAGCCTACCATTTCTGGAACTGTCATTTGTAACATGGTCTGCTGTAGATCAGGAGAAACCCCTACAGCACATAATTATGTGTGTGTATATATATATATATATATATATATATATATATATATATATATATATATATATATATATATATATATATATATATATTTTATTTTTTTTTTTTACTGATTTATTGTGATACGTACAGAAATTAACAATCGTCTCAAACCTGCTTGGTTTGAGGGTCCACCAGCTGCCCCCCGCCCATAACCAAGGGGCAGCTGCAAGGTTGGAGTTGGGGGAGGTGACGGTATGCAAATTATCTAATGCAAGAGGGGGGTGGGGTGGCTAGAATTAGGTGACATAATCTGTGTAGGGGACAGTCCTTCTTACTGAATATACGTTTTAAACATTTTGTTTCCTTGACGGGAGATTAATCTTTCTGATTTTTTTTTTTTTTTTTTCTGGCCCTCAGGAATGACAGGACACGCAGAAGTGGTACGAGTTGTCTATGACCCGCAGGCAGTCACCTACAAGGAGCTCCTGAAAATATTCTGGGAGAGTCACAACCCTACAGAAGGTACAACTGCAGCTGCACAGCCTTTCTATATTTTATTCATTCATTCATTTATTTAAAACGTACTCCAAGTCTGGCCCACCAGTGTGTTTTTAAGCCCTAGGGAGGGAGGCAGGCTACATTTATTGCACTTTTCAGCATTAATACAAAACCACCACTGCCATTACAACAAATATTGGTATCAGTGCAATGCAAGTCTCACAATTGATCATATTGAGCATTTAAATTAAAAACATAAGTTTTAGACAGACCTGTAATCCTTTCTTAACAACAGCACCATCAGCTGTTGCAGAAATCTGAGTAATATCCTCCAGTCTGTGAATGTTCTGGTTCTTAAAAAGCTGCAATGGTAGTATCATATTCATTTAGCCCAATTCATGCATGTTATCTGCACAGCCACCCTTGTGCAAGAGACATACACTAGTATAAACAAGCAAACTTTGATGCATGTGTAACCACTTGCTTTTAACCGTTAAACTAATCTGTATGGTTTTTGTTTCGTTGCCCAGCTGAGGTCAACAACACATACATTAAAAAAAAAAAAAAAAAAAAAAAAAAATGTGCATGCATCTTTTCGCAAAATACAAACAAACTAAACATTTCAGTAAAAAAACTGGTCTGTGAAAGTTCTTACTTTTTAATGAACTTCATTCTTGACTTGTATGTACTCATATAACAGCCACACACGTGAAGTTTATTTATGTGTTTACCTAGAGATTAATATGTTCTTGAAATTGAGTGATTACCAGATTTTTTTTTTTTTCCACAAGACCTCCACTAGAACAGTGGGATTTTGAATATAAGAATACTACCGATTCGAATACATTTTTAATTAAAACGGTATTTGGAAAATATATAGACACAAACTGGCTTCTTTTTAATTTACCAGTCTCTGCACCTGTTCATTTCCACTGAAAATGGGACACGTTTCCCCATAAATATCAGTTATTAGAGAAGTGAACTGGGAAAGTTTTTTTCAAAAGGGCCGCCCCCAGTTTTTTTTGTTTTTTGTTTTTTTTTGCCTCTGGCAGCAGATTTTTCATTTTTTTTAAATGTCATTTACGGTGTGACTTACGGCTGGGTTGATGGCATTTACCCATCCAGTAATTTCTTGCCAGGCTTTATTTTTGTCAGAATTTTTTAATGACACCCCTGAGATCCCCCAAATACTACTTATTTTTTAATAATCACTTCTAGTACCACTGCCAATTTTTCTTCTTCGCCAAAATGTATTTTCTTCACTTTGCGCGCAGCAATTTTTTGTTGTTTTTTTTTTTTTTTTTCAAACAGACTCAAAAAAATAAGACCGGTCTTTGTTGCTTAGCAACAGTAGCTTAAGATCAGGCTTACATAAGACCTACAAAGTTTTGCTTTGTGCAACAGACTTATCTCAAGGTCGTACATTAGACCAATTTCACTGGACTTAAACTAAGTTTTTTCTAACTTTTTTTTTTGTGCAACCGGACCCTGGTCCCAGGTTTGGATCATGCAGTACAGAAATCCTGCAGATTCAGATTCCACTTTGTGTAGGTATACGTTTTCAGTACTAAAATTACTACATGTTATTAAAGTAAAACAGGACGTACAAATGTATTTCATAGGGAGGGAAATAAGCCTCTAATTGCATTAATAACTGGATCAATTTCTAGCCTCTATCATAAGATTTTGAATCTTAGAATAACTGGACTTCCATCCTCTGGTTTATAAAATTAGCTGAGTCTAGAGACCAAGATATTCTGTGGCCCAGAGCCCTCGTTCATGGAAAGAATGCAGTGCAGTGTTGCACCATCAGTGTGTCCTGTGATCTAAGCGATCATTTTAGCAGCACAGGTAATAAGGCTCCTAATATTGTAGTTTATCGGGCTCCCATTGAAGCCTGGAATGGCTGAAACTACTATTTAAGCAGGCTTTCTGATTGGTTGAGAGGGCAGTTCAGGGGGGATCCATGATATTCCTTATATGTCCATGGGATATGTAACAACAGCTCTGATAGGCAGGTATGCTGTCGTATCCATGGCAACCCTAGAACTAAAGCAGTAAAGTATTGATTAGCCGAAGAGATTTTTTTCTGAATTCCCACCCACGTGCTTCAAGGCAATCACTTGTCCTAGATAATGTGATGCTGCTTATTGTGTTGTAAGCTGCAGTGAGGGTTGGGGTAGGTCATTCAAGAAGCAGTCGGAAGCAGTCCTGAGGGAAATGCGATAATGAAATGGGCAAACCATCGTGAGCCTAGTGACCGCTTCTTTTTTTAATCTCAAATTAAAAAAAAAACAACAACATAGTAAAACTATACACCTTTCTAGGGGTTCTAATTTACTCATTTTAAGAATCCCATTGAAAAAATATCATATCCTGTATACTAAAATTCAGCAACAAAAATACAGAAAAAATTATATTTGGTTTTTAGTAAAACTTGATTTGCCTAGTCCTACATAAAGCACCCATTCGGAGTCATAAAGGAGTTTTGAGATGATGAGCTGCCGTTTGCAGTCTGATTGGTTGGTGGACATGGCAAGGTGTACAGTCCTGTATTTAAAGAAATCCTGTCACTGTTGTTTCAATGGACAAGACAGCGGGTCTGACAGAAATCTGTTGAAATGAAAGATGGGTAGTGCGAGGGTTAAAAAAAAAAAAAAAAAAAAAAAAAAAAAAAAAAAGGTCTGTCTCTCCTGTTGGTTTTGTTAAATCTTGGCTAACTGCAGGCTGTCTCGCTCATCTCTTTTTATAGGAGCGTGATGTCATGTCAGTAAAAAGCCATGAAGCTCTCAGCCACTGAGCCAGAACAGACTGAGAAAGTTTGATCAAAGATTCATGAAGTCTGACCTGAGAATCGAATCGCAGGGACAGCTTGTGCTGTGTTGCTTTTTTTTATGCTGTGTAACACAGGTCCCCTATTCCCTGTAAGAGACCCTCTCCGATGCCTCGCAATGCCCCCTGCTGACAAAACTCTGCATGCAGTTCATAGTTCCCATCTCCGCTTCTCAGGTACCGCTCGGCATTATGGGTTTTTTGTTATAACCACGACCTAGAAAGAAAAAGATACCACTGCAATACATTGCACGCTGTTTATGCAGTGACTCTTGTGACTAATTTGAATCATTTGCATTTTGTATTAAAATGTCAGCTTCAATGTGCAAAACACAAGCTACTGCTGTTCCATGAGAAATGTTCTCATACCTGATGACTTGATAGGCTTCAGATTTTTCCCTGACAAAACACAAGAGTCAGGATAATCGGGATCCTTTTTGTAAAGGAGAGTAGGTGTTTTTCTTTTTAAAATAATTAAATGCATTGACTGCAGGGTATCTCTTATTATCCCTAGTTGAGGATGAAAGTCTTACAAAGGGGGAATGTATGTACATATGTATGGCACGCTTCATGCTTTTCTCCAGCAATTCAGCTTAGTCTGCTGACTGCGGGTGTTTGCAAGTGTGCTGGGGAGAAAGGAGAGTGCATCTTGAAGGAGTGGCTAATATTTCCTCTGTGCGGGGGTAGACAACTAATCAGTCCATTGGGGGAGGAGGATGGAGGTGTGTTTTTACAAAGGTTTTCTTTAATGATGTTGCAAAATCTGTTTTTGTGTGCCTGTGTGTGAGATTATATATATATATATATATATATATATATATATATATATATATATATATATATATATATATATATATATATATATATATATAATATATAATCTCACACAGAGTATCATACACACACATACTAAGGTAATAGTGTTTCTACTGAAACAATCATGAGCTTTGCTGATCTTAACCCACGCTGCGACTGCTCTGTTTTTATAATCTCTGTAATACCAGGATCCAAGGAGTGCAGGGCATAGAAGGGAGAGTTGAGTTTGAAATGTCTCCATTCAACACTGGATGTAGTGTATATGTGTGTGGTACTGTGAATTGGAGAGGATGAGGTTAATGCTGTTTTTTGTCTCGGGAGTGGGGGGGCAGGAGTAAGGTTGCTGGGAGTCTAGTATTGGCTCTGGATGTTGCCATCCCTGTTCTGATTGGTTGAGGAGCAAGGCAGCTAGTCTGTGTTGCCGGCTGTGTCGTAATGCCCTGGTTTTGACAAACCAGTTAAAAAATGGAAGCTGAGAAAATGAGAGCGGGGTTAGTGATACAGAGCAGCGTTCTTTAACAATTGAATCCATAAAGGTACAGTGCACCTTTGCATAGAACATTAAAGGGGTTAAACCAGGGATTCTGGTAATTATTTTAAGTGAAGGTCCAGAATTCTTGGTTACAGCAAAATGAAGGTCTGGAACAACATTTTCACACTGACTGCTATCCCAGTACCCACAAACGCACACAGAGCTACACAAATACAGCATCGGTGTTCAGGTAACCTGATTCAGGGGTAAATGGGTTCAATCTGTTTTCCAAGCTGATCTTGCAGGGATGACCTTGAAACTGTGTTCCCGGTCCCAAGCAGCTCTCATTATTGTGTCGCTTGCAATGAGCGACGGTTGGGTTTGGATTTGGGTTTGGAGGGTAGAGTGTTTAGCACAGATCTCTAGAATCCGGAAGCAAAAAATTATTACAAGCATCATTACACAAGCCCAAATAGTATTCTTAAATGCTCTGACCTGTTGTATTTTATGTGTAACCAAAAATATAAATAACGTCAATACTGGTATTATGAAAGTCCACCCTAGTATTTGTCAGGTGAATGAAAAAACAAAAACAAAACAAAAAACTAGCTGTGGCTTTTTCTGCCTTAATTGCCATGAAGATGATGTCACATGGTATTCTGTAGCAGTCACAGCTCTGAGTTCAGGATTAGAAGCGTTGAGCTTTAAAATATATTTTCCATATAAATTGCTTATTATGAACAGACATATGTAGTGTATTTATTTTTTAATGTACAACGCATTTAAAAAACCATAATTAATCCAGTTTATTCTGAATATTATCATTACCTACCTCCAATATGAAAAACAAAACACAATTTAAAACATGTGTCTAAATGCAAAACATATAATCCTTATCCGATCATGCGTCACAGTAATATTGGTCTGGTGCTGAATGCATGTAACTTTCTTGCATGGTGTGAAGGGGTGTGGGAGCCTTAATTAATAATGTAGTTATTTATTCAATTGACTACTCCAGCCACATCCCCACATGTTTTTGTAGGGAGGAATTTAACCCCTTCCCTGCCACCCAGTACTCCCCGCACACCCACACCCATGCACGGGCAGGGCTTTCACCCTGCCATGCTGCCACACATGGTCTTGAGTGTTTCTGTAGTAAATAAAACATTATTTCATTTACTCGTGGAGCTTGGCATTTCCTAGAATTTCAGGAACACGTGCATTTATCAGAAAAGCTAAAATAAATATGAAATGTGGATTAACTGTGTTTTTTTTTTTTTTTTTTTTACATGCATTTTACTTGGTTTCTTCTGACTTTTTAACATTTCAGTTTTAAATGTGTATGTCGCAGTCCACCTGAACGCAATGGTCTAGGAAGGGCATGGAGATTTGAAAACTGTGCCAGCACTTTTAAGGTGAATGCCCTGTAGACTGTGCAAGTAAAAGAGGAAGAAACGAGACTATATTGAAAGATTTTTGGAAGGGCAGATGGACCCATCAGTGCTGAGCGTCTGACAGCAAATCCTTGACAAGTGTCAGTGCAGAGCAACGAAATCTCCTTCTCGGTGACTAGATCCTGCAGAGAAAATCAGTTGGGGAAAATCCAGGGCAGGATTAGTGAGTGTTTCCCCGAACTTAGAGGGCAGCACAGCGTGGTGTAATCAAAGGGGCAGGAAGTACACTGGCACAGCATGGAGGATAGTGACAAACTCTCCGCCTTTCTGTGAACGTATCAATCAATGTAGTAACTCTGGGATCCAGGGTGGCATTTAGTAAGTGCTGCCTGTGATATTCCTCTGTGTGCCCAACCTACATAAATAGTACCATAGGATCTCTCTTATGACTTTCGATGTAATGACCTTCAGGAACTCTTCTAGCACTTCTTTATATAGTCTTCAGATTGAAATGCATGTTAGTCTCTTTAGTGTAATTCTGTCTATATAAAAACATGTTGAATGGAAGTAAAGATCCTGTTTTACTGATTTAAGCTCATCTTTTAGATCTGTTACACAGGCCGTGCTCTTTATATAGAGTTAGTCTCAAAGAGGGAGTTTACTGACACAGTTGGAAATGAATTATATTGGGAAGGAGACACGTTTTCACACAGATAGAGGTGAGGGCAGGGAATGGGTGATCTAGGCATGCTGTTGATGCGGAGTTTCAGTGTGTTGTTGACCAACAACATATTGATTTGATGTTTGATGTTGATTTTTGTCTGACTGCTGTCACGTTGTCATTTCTGCAGAAACCCATTTTGGGGGTTACAGTAGAGTACAAGTGACCTATCCAGTAATACTGCAATGGTAGTAAATGGTGGTTAACTGTCCAGGGACATAACACCAAGATAGTTAGTGGGGTTTCAGTGGGGTAACATGGACAGTGTTTGCCTGTGCAATATTATAGGTTTTTATTTTTATTACATTTTACATTAAATATGTCCTCTTTGAGTTCATATTGTAAAATTATTATTTATACAAAAAAGCTATTCTGTGAAAACGCTTGACTTTTAAGGAGACCCCAGACAAATGACCTCATTCACCCGAGAGTTCTCATGAATAATTAAGCGGACACTTGGAGGTGTTCATTAATAATTCATGTACCCTTCATGGAGATTGCAGGGAACAGAGGATGTTGCAATTTTTGTTAACCTTTGAACTTGCTTAAATTGGTAAGATAGGGAGGGTCTTTACTCCAAACCTGAGTGAAATATTTCCTCCCGGGAAGGAACTTGCACACTGTGATGGAAATAGAAAGACGGTGAATTAGCCCATTTTAACCAGTCCTATAAATGTGTTGGCTGCTGAACCCTGCGTATGTTCTGTTGTGATGAGTGTTTATTGCAGTTCCTCTAATGTGTGTTCATGTTTCTGTATTCTGTATGTTTGCTTCAAGTCACAATGGAAAAACAAGGTCATTCAGGTTCACCTTGCCTGTTCTATCTCAGTGTTTTTCTATTACCCTATTTTTTTTTTTTTTTTTTTTTTTTTTTTTTTTAAAACATGCTAAATATGCTGTTAGTGCAGTAATTCTGTGCAAGGAGATTATGAAAAGCCAAATTCAATGTGCTGACAGTATTGTGTAAAGGCACGATGCTTGCCTGTTTGAGTAAATCTTATTTACTCACAGTTTACTGGAACACACTTCTATTTTGAAAGATGAACAGTGTGAGGTCAGGATTAAACCCATTTGAGAGACCTGGCCTAAAGTTCCAATGAACCACTGGGGCTCATACTTCAATCACAGCACAGACACGCCATTCACAAAACTTTAAGGACTGTGTTGAGATTTTTCCCATTAAGGCCTGTTTTTGAAAAGGACATTTTTTTAGTCCATGAAAACCTGTTTGACTGTTTAACAGTGGGGTAGACGTTTTCTTATAATTTCTTAAAGCAACTGTTTAATCTAAAATAAGCCATTAAAAAATGCATTTAGAATATAGAGCCTGGTTACACAAACATACCAAATTACATCATCCCCCAAAGTACTGACATGACTGTGGTACCATTCTACCAGTGGTCACAGAAGATCATAAGAGGGACCAGGGACTGATCTTCCCTAATCTTTGTGAATATTGAATAAGTGGAATTATTTCTCTGCCTGTACATCCTAGCTGTCATTGTGGTCATGTGTCCGCAGGAGTTGTGAAGTAGTAGCCTAATCTCCCTCGATACTGCACCCTTAATCATCACTGCAGGAATGGGAATAATTTAGCTTAAGTTTTGAAAAGGGATATCTCGTATAACAAGAAGTAGAGAAGCCTGCACTGACCTGTTCTTGTTAAAATGTCTCTACAGGTATGAGGCAGGGTAATGACATAGGGACGCAGTATCGCTCCGCTCTCTACACCTACACGCCCCAACAGATGGAGCTGGCATTACGGACCAAAGAGGCGTATCAGCAGGTGAGAGTCACAGTGCATCTGCAATGCACCAAAAAAAGAGTGATAATGTGTACTTTTTTATATTTGAAAAATGCACTGTCTCCTATTACCAATGGCTCATGTCATTAGGCCACATTACATGAGTGTTTGACTTTTCTTGAGACATCTGTTTCTCGTGAAGTAATCTGGTGGGGGGGGTGGGGGAGTGGGGCGGATTTAAATTAGCTATGATGACGGCCCACTTTGATTCTCATGCTATTATTGAAAGTGAACAAAATACTGTTTACATGAGCAGAGAACAGTTTCACGAGAAATAATCCACGTGTCCTTGTGGTTGACATAAATGGTTATTAAAGATCTGATTTGCCGGGAGTATTCGGTTATGTCTTTATTAATAATAAACTGGGCCAAATCCGAGTGGTGGTTGAACAGGCGTTTGGGCTACTGCAGGGGAGGGGGCGAATACTACTGAAGCGTACTCAAGTGAACCACGAGCATGTTCCCCAAATTATTACTGCCTGCTGTGTCCTGCACAATCTGTGCCAGGACCGTAAGGAGGTGTTCAGGCAAGTGGAGGAACAGCTACCTCAGCCTCCAGCAAGAATTGCACAACAGCGATATGAAGAGGGTGCTGCTGTTAGAGATGCACGGCTATCTGTATTTTTGTAACCCGACGCTGTACTTTTATTTTGGATCACATTTTTGTTTCATTAGCTTATTTGGTATCTCGTTATACCAAATATAGCATCCTCATTTGTGCTGTACTTGTTTGACTGCTTCTGCTAAATAAAGAATTGGAATTTTGAGTATTTCTTGATTCCCAAGAAATAAGTCACGAAAATTCCACACCACATTTTGTTTTGAGAGTGGGTTAAACAACGTTCGTGTTGTGCATTGTATCAAGCTGCCTCATCATATCCTCTTCCCTTATGGATATTAATATCCGAGCCTCTTCACCACAACAACAGACGGAAGTGGAGGATCGACACTGATCTTGCTCAGACATAACTAGAAGAAATTACATTGGCATACAATTATACACATTTTAACATAGTCCTTAGTAATTCTTTACAATAAAGACATTTTGACAGATGTTTGGAAAGCTATTTGCAAGTGTATTCTGAAGAACTGTACAGCAGCTGCAACCACCTGAACTCGCAAGCCCACGATGCAGTTTATCAAACATTTTTAATAATAGCTTTAAACAGAAATTTGGTACAGATTGTATGATACTTTACAAACACATTTAGATCCGTGTATGATTAGCATTATGCACAGTTCTAGGGAAGATGGAGAAAAAAGTGGGGTTATCTGCAACATCAATCTGATAAGTGAAATACAGCAAACAAAACATTAATTTCTCTGCTGCCATCTTTGGACCGTGGTAACTTGTGTATTCCCATGTGACTTTTATAGCAGCTTTAGGAAAGGACTTGAACAAGCTATTTAACATTTCCACGAGAAACTCGTGTTTACATGTGTAAGTGGGCGTTGATTTCACAAGCTTTTCCTGGAATCTCACAAGAAATGCAGACTTTCACAGTAAAATACTGAAACCGTTTTTTGGGACACTTTCACAAGCTTCACGTGTATTGTCCATTCACATGAAATAATCACACATGTAAATTGGCCTTTTGTAGCTGCCCTTGGTCTAACCCTTGGATGACTATTTATTGTCATTGCAGATCATTTGGTAAGTATTTCGGAGAACGCTGTCTAAAGGCTGGAGTGTGTGTATGAGTGTATGTATGTACTGTCTGTGTGTCAGATATACTGGGGTTGCACATACAAATAAAAACACCTGCAGTAGCACTGCTAATGGGGTGAAGGATCACCATGGGCAGTCTTGCCTGCAATGATTAATATGAGTCTTGCTCGGCAAATACATTTTTCTGGTGGGATATGCAGACCAGGTTAATCAAGTAGTTAATGTCAAGGACAGGCCATCACACAAATGTAAGGCATTTGTTTCTACTATTTTGTCCAACCCCTGTATGTATGTATGTATGTATGATCCCATATGCTGTTTAATTATTTTCTGGTGATGACAGTGGGGTAGGGGAGCTAGTAGGAGTCCCAGGGTAGCAGGTCACCATGGAAACAAACAATGGAGGTCAGAGGGGCTGATACAGATTATCAAGTTGCCATAGAGATTAGGACCTCATCCCCAGTCTTATAGAGAGGTGTTGGGGTCAGGCCTGATGCTAGCTGCACAAAGCCACAATCGGAGAATGTAATGGAACCCAGATTTATATAATGTTCCCACAGCAGTCATATTTTTCTGAAAGCATTTCATTTTATGATGTCATTGGTGCATCATTTTTGATATTGTTGCCTGAAATGAGATCTGAAATCAAAAGCTATCATTGAATTCAGTGCAGGATTTATAGGCTGTGTGCACATATACTATTTTGAAGCAAGGACAAAGCCACCATTTTTTGCAGAGAACAAAAGACATGTATAGAAAACAAACAAGAAACTTCAGTCAATTAAATTATGTCCTTTTATTGCCAGTTTTGTAACATAATTGTATTCCTCTCTGAAAATGTGTTTATGCCTTGCTTCAAAATAGTTTGTGTCAGTTATCGAACAAGGAAGTTATTTTTCTGATAACACTACCAGTATTTATAAAAGGTGGCTTTATGTGAAATGATGTATGGCCAGCACCTTAACACTGAACCCCACACAAATAAAGCTAAGCCGTTCTACAGATGTGAGGACCAGGAAGGTACAATGCCTGAAGCTTGGAGTCTCAGTGGTTCAAGCTGAGGACTGGGAGTTATGTGATGTTGATAAAGTTGATCAGGGCTACACAATCCCACACCTGCACCAATAACCTTGTGCTGACCCACAGATGATGCTCCGTCTTTCAACCTGAGTAGGATACTGTACCTGGCTGGACCAGCTGCCTTTGACCTCACAACATCTGTCATTTCTTCAAACCATCCATATGCAAGGAAGCATCAATGTTAATGTTTAGTGACCTTATTGACCTCTATCGCCTATAAATATGTACAGTCTCTTACAAATATACGCTTTCTGCAGTATAAGTAGAATAAACCTATACCTGAGGCAAGGGACTGCAGGAAAGTCTCCAGTAGCCTAGTCTCACAACTCCTAAGAGCATCCATCGTCTATTCTCCAGTCTTCGAGCTGTTCTGTGGATAATAATAATAAAAAAAAAGCCGCCTGCATTTTGCAGGGCTGTCAATTTCTTAATTATCGTCAGCCTTGAATAAAATGCTGGTTAGAAAAGAAGAGGCATAATGAAATTCGCAGAAGATCAAAGGATGTCTTTGCTGTTAATGCAGTGGAGTGAACTGAGATGCAATACTGCCAGGGAATGGGAAGGGGGTGGCGCATGTGGAACAGTGGCTTATCAGCAAGCAGAGTTAATTCTCCTTCTGTGGGGCGGCCGTGTGTGCCGGCTGATAAGGTGGCCTCAGTTAATTAGCTAGAAAAAAGAAAGAGACGAGGTCTTGAGACAGACCCGGCCCGGTGCACTCGCAGAGATACATACCAGCACTCTGCCTGCCTGCCGTGAAACAGTGACAGAGAGATTAGCTTTGCCTGTGTGTGCATCACCACAAAGCACACTGGCTCAATTAAAAAGGCAGCGTCTTCGAAAACAGACGTTTTTTTTTTTTTTTTTTTTTTTCAGTTGCCAATTAATTCAGTCCCAACACAGTTGTCTGGGCTGTGTTGATTTTCTTTCTTTGGGGAAATGTGGAGTAAAATGGCATACAGTGTGGTAGATTTCTGCAGACCGAGCCAGCACTGAAGTGCCTTTGGAAACTCGAGATTACAGGCTTGATCCCCAACCAGGCTTGACATGACCTACCTGTAGATGGAATTCTGAAATTAATATATAATGCTCAATCCTGCCCCCTGCCTTTGACCTTGGAACTTTCACTAGCTTAGAATCAAAATGCATTATATGCGGAGTATTATAATATAGTCACGCCTACACACAAATACATTCAGTGCACTAATAACTATACAGACCCCTAAAAATTGTTATACACACAATCGTGTCACATGCACTTTCTCTAGAAAGTATTAACTAAGTTGCAGGAACTAGAAAATAACAAAGCACCTGGCCCACGTGAAATTTATCCCAGGGTGCTAATTTAATACTTGCTAATTCTAGCTTTGAAAATCAGCAATTGTGTTTCGTCTGACAAAAAAAGTGAAGCAAGATTTGCATGTGAGTTAAAGTTTAGCAAATCTGTATGTGAAGAAAAAGATTCTTCAAAGACCTCATGCAGTCAGAATTCTTGCAGCATCAGCAGGAGCCCTGTATAAGTCGCCTTTTCTGGGTGGGTGCTGGGAGTAATTCATTAAACCTGATGATCTTCAACAAATATCTCAATTACGTTTGACACACACAGAGGTACACTTTGTGAAAAGGAATCTGCTTTGCTGAAGAGCATGTATTTCTCAATAGGAGGAGATGGTCACACAGTTAGGAAAGAATTCATAAGGGTTCTGTTCGAGGTGTGGCTAGTTTTATTACATGTGTATGGTATGGGGGTAGCTTTAAAGCAGCAGTTTTCAGACTGACAGACAGGAATCTTTTAAATGGGACAGGAAGTTGTTGTTTTTAAAATGTTGAAACCAAAAGTTGGTAGTGATACAAAACAGGAGGAAAACATGTCAACCTCACCTGATATTGTAAGGAAGGTCAAGTAAAGGGTTAGATTCCACTTGTTAAGTTTCACGTATTTTTAATTTGCAGCACGTTTTTCAAGCACTGAATTGCTCTTTAGTGTCTTCTGAAAAGATTTACTAATCCTTTGGCGCCTGCATGTGGCACTCATTGGAACTTCATGTACCCTAAGGTGATTTTTGAAGGCATAAGGTTATGTTGTGCCTCATTCGTTTCTAAACATTTAGTAGGTCACGATGGGAAATGAGATGAGACATTTCATTTGGAACAGTTTTAATGATCGATCTGTTTATATAATTTACCATCAAATGTGTCACCAAATTTACTACAGCATGCATTAAACAGTAAAGCATTTACAGCCAATTTCATCTATGTACAGAAGTCTCCCACCTTCCCTATTATTAGGCAAATGAATGCATGCAGAATGGCTAGGCAGGGGCTTTTGTTGACTTGGATACTTATTGTATTATGTTGGTATTTCTGTATATATCATTATCTCCTCTTGAAATGCCAAGAACAGATTGAGCTTTTAGTTAACATGTCAGCGCTTTTGTATAGGCCCAGTTTGCAGAAACAATTGCATTGCTAAAAGCAGGGGTGAAAAACAAGAGTAAAACACAAGCTTAAAACAGAGTTTACAAGTGGGCTGCAAGTCTATCAGTATCCTTATACCCTGCTTGGAAGCACGCATGTCCCCTCCTTGATAGGTAGACATAATTTTACACCCCCCTCAGCCCTACAGTGTCTACTGAAGGACAGGTGTAGCTAATTTTGCCTCACTCCTGCTGCTTTGCAATAGAACTTCTCAACGGGAGGTTTAATGTAAGATCAAGTAATAAAAGCATATTTCCTTTTTTTTTTTTTTTTTTTTTTTTTTTTTTTGCAGGAGTTGACCAAAAAGGGTGTTGGTGTGATCAGCACTGAAATTCGTGAGGCTCCGGAGTTTTACTATGCAGAGGATTACCACCAGCAGTACCTCCATAAGGTTCCCAATGGCTACTGCGGACTGAAAGGCACAGGGGTCAGCTGTCCGATTGGACTGGGCAAGAAAGTGGAGCTGTAACTGTGGTGCTTCCCATGCTCAGGGAAGCAAAGCCCAGGTTGCTCAGGTAGCAACATGCTCAGATAGGGTGCATACTAAAAGACTTCTTCACTCAAACAAATCTGCAGCCTTCTAGAGTTCAGTGAGAGCGGTTTACATGCAGACACACTAGCTCTGATGCTTGTTACAAAGAGGATTCTGGCTGTGTGGATCTGTATATCTATATGGGTGTTTAGAAAACATTTGAAAAATAGATCTGTCAAGATCATTTTAAGGAGCTTTTTTATTTTTTATAATTGTTTTAGGGTCTTTTGAATCATAGCCGAACCCTCTTAAAACCTGACCTTCTAAAACATCAGAACAGCATGCTCATTAAGAATGGATTGAATGAATATATATATATATATATATATATATATATATATATATATATATATATATATATATATATATATATAATTATTTTTTTAAGGATGGAAGCTTGCTTCTACGGCCATAATCAGTCATTTCATAAAGTTATTGTTTATCTTTCTGTGTCTCAAAAGCTCTCCTAAACTTTGATGTTTTTCAAGAGAGCCTCGCAAGACAACTCAAAGTGAAAAACAACTGCTACTTTCCTAGAGTGATTTTTTCTTGCTGATTCTGGAGCCAAAAAAGCCACTGCTTTCCACCATGCAGTGCAGCACTGTATCCTCTTGAATCACAAGCTTAAAATTCATAGAATATTTTTTCAAGGCCTTTTTTTCACATTTATGCTTGTTAAGTGAAGTTACGGAAGTGTAGAAAACAACAAAATCGTTAATGTATTCGATCTCTACAGCTCCAGTAGATCAGATGTTTGAGGTGCATTGGAAATATCTTGTATTTGGGGAGTCAATGCTTGGATATATGTTGCCTTAAATAAAAAGTCTTCCTTGCAAACAGACCATGCTACTTTAATTGAAAGTTGATTCTCACATCCCAAAAGTGTACTTGCAAGCCTCTTCATTCAATTTTACCTCGATGATTACTCCCGGGCTTGAGAAAGTGTCCATCCCTTTGGCTAGCTGCAGCCTCACAAAGGCAGTGTGCACTAAAACCATTGGATATTATTGGAGCAAGGTCTATTTTGTGTCATGAACATGTTCTGCTAATTTAAGGTAAAGCAAACAAACATAAAAGACTACTGTATAATTGGTTTTAAAATGACTGTTCTGAAGCCCATTCTGCAGTGGGTTAGGGTTTTGTTATAATTTGGCATACAAAAGTTAATAAAACAAAAGTCTGTAGAACAGTTCCTCCATATTTAGGAAATTATACATTGATGCAAGATTCATAGTCATTGCTATAGTTAGTTAGAACCTGAAGTTTATTTACACTAAAAGCCCTCTATTGCCTTCAGGACAATTCAGAGTTTAACCAGCAGGTGGCATCTTGTACTGTGAATTCAGCAGCAAAGCCCGACATCTATTAACTACTGTGGGGACAATGGGCTGTCCAATCTGAACAATCCTGGAGTGTTCTGTGATGCCTCAGTACTATAGCATGGAACATTGTGGTCTAAGTCAGGATCACATTAAATAGATAATACACTTTTGCACAAAGTACATATAGTATTGTATAGGTTCTACTATGTGACTATAGTACTACTATACAGTTTTGCTATACCATGCACAGGTAGTTTAAATGGAATAACTATTTATTTTAAAAATACAGTAATCAATACATTTCTAGAGAAACCAAACTAATTGCCTTCCAGTTATACAAATGTTACATAATGTATGTTTTGACAGAAGTACACTGGATTTCCACCTGGATGATAAGGGGTGGTTTGAGATGTCTTGATCCCAAGCAGATGCTTACATAAGAACATAATAACTATTGTTCCCTGAACGGTGTCCAGACAGCTCCCTGTCAATCGGAAGAAACGGCATGGCTTTGCAACTCATTCTGTCTCCACTTAATTTCCGATTGTGTTTTTTGTCCTGATTATATGCTTACTTTGAAACAGCAACCTGGGGCGGACTTTGGTAATAGCATGTAGGATTTGAAAAACTTCAATTAAGTCTCACTTAGTCCTTCTGTTATCTAGGCTCAAAATTACATTTACAAACGAGAGAAAGCCATTAAGCCC